>NW_007379819.1:23358-25341 GCF_000475195.1 Diaphorina citri
GTTATCCCCCAAAAAGACCTAACCTAACCTAATTTAAAGAAAATTATTAACTGTACACGTATTAATTTAGGTAAAGAGGAGAGAAATGTTAGACTATAGAGACTAGACACTATAGACGGTTACTGTCTTGGTGGTGTAGTGGTCAAGACGCCTGGTAATCAGAAGGGCAAAAATCCCAACCTCGCGGGGATAGCACTTTGAATGCAACACTCCCAATAGATCACTGAGGTTAAGCAACGTTGAGCGTGGTTATCCGGATGGGTAAATGGGGCGATTCTACGGGGCGCTATACGTTGAAAAATAAATAAAAAAAAACTAGTTTAAAATTCGAAAACACTGTTTGACCGGCAACATTTGTATAAAACAATTTTATACAAACATGGACGTTATACATATGCAATAAAGTTATGCACCTATATGTACAAACATACATACATTTTTATGCACATAGGGTCCTTTATACATACATTTATTACCTAGGGAAAGTTTACACCATCAATAAGCGATGTTTCTTTCTCTAATCGGAAATGCATGGCGGTAATGGTATAGGAGTGGATGCTATTAACCTCATGTGAAATGACCAAGTGGTTCTCAAACTGGGGGAACTAGGGACCGCTAAGTACACGTCTAACTCTGCAGAAGAAATCTGAGGAACTCCAGAAGTGAGTTATGTAAAGAGTGAGAAGTGAAAAATAAAACATACCCATACCTATAGGTTTGTTATTTTTCATGTTATTTACCTATACCTATAGGTATGTTATTTTTCGTAACCCACTAAGTAGTATGGGTTCTATTTTTTAATGGACCATAATCAGTCAATCAGTCAGATGCTAAACTATGCAACTCACTCCAAAGAAAGATCGAATCTGACTCGGTGACTGAGTGATCCACTGAAAAAAGTAGTTGTCCTTTATAAATCAATCACTTTTTACTTTCCTTATCCTGTAGGAAGGAAAGTAATGTAATCGGGTCAAATTTTCGATGGTGAGTTTTTAGTGCAAAAACACGTTTTGAGGTCCCTAGAGCCTAAAAACAAAGTTTCAGCCATTGGTCCGTGTGTGTGTCTGTCTGTCTGTCTTTAAACAAAATATCTCGAGAACGGTAAGAGCTAGAGACTTGAAATTTGGCCTGCATTTGTCAAATGTGACAAGGATGCGGGTAAGATCGGTGCAACGTTTGGCGGCATTTTACCGCTTTTTGGGGGGTTTCGGTGTAGACTTGAAATTTGGTATGTAGTCCACAAATGAGACAAGACTGCAACACAAAACTTTTGGCTAAGATAGGTGCTGCGGTTGGCGTTATTTTGCCGCTTTTTGGCGGTTTTCAGCTATAGTGACTAAACGGTTAAGGATATTGTAAAAGTTACAATAGAAAAACACCCAAATAAGTATCATTCAATAGGATAAGGAAAAAAGTCGTGTGATGTTCAAACCAGATTTTTTAAATATCTCTACTGCAAGATTATACAAATCTATAAGACCAATATTCTCGGAGAGTACCTAAACCTATTCCCAGAGGATATTTATGAGAATTTCGCCTGCGGCGCGCCGTGTCGTGGTGAAGGCATAGAATAGGGTAAGTGTAAAAGTATTGGCCCCTCAGTAAGTCCACCCCCCATAAGTCTGTACTACACGAATATTCTCCACATCCAAGGTTATCAAAAGCCAGAATGGTCATTTAGGAAAGTAGCGCGTCTGCCTTGTAAGCACTAGGTCGCAGGTTCAATTTCCGCCCGGGGCGAGTTTTATAATGAACGGATAAGTCTCGTTCTCGGAACGACTGGCTTTCTCCTCTCTTTGCTTTCGGGACGCTAAGACCTTGGCAGTTACAGTTCCCGCTATCAAACCTCTTGGAAAAAAAGTTATCAAAAGAAAAAATGAAGTTTTAAACAATGCTATCTTTTTATAACTATAACCTTGGATGTTGAAAATGAAATGATGTATGTATAGTACAGACTTATGAGGGGAGATGGGGGGGGGGGGA
>NW_007379819.1:26797-31797 GCF_000475195.1 Diaphorina citri
TTTTTTTAAGAGGTTTGATAGAGGGAACTGTAACTGCTATGGTCTTATCGTCCCGAAATCGAAGAAAGAAGGAAGACAGGATAGGAGAAAGCCAGCCGTTCCGAGAACGAACACTATCCCATCAGGATAAAATCCGCCCCGGGCGGGAATGGAACCCGTGACCTAGCGCTTACAAGGCAGAGAGACTACCCTCCAAGCTAACTAAACTAAACTGCTTTTCCTGATCGTTAGAAAAATGAAGATTTGTTGAAAATTAAAAAAATCTGGTGTGAACATCACACGACTTTCCTTATCCCATTGAATGATGCTTATTTTTATGTTTTGTAGTAACTTTTACAATATCTCTAACGTCTAACCGTTTAATCAGAAAAGCTGAAAGCCGCCAAAAAAAAACGGTCGAAAACCGCCAAAAAGCGGTCAAAATACCGCCAACCGCAGCACCTATCTTAACCAAAAGTTTCTTGTCGCATCCTTGTCACATTTGACAGCTGCATGCCAAATTTCAAGTCTCTAGCTCTTACCGTTCTCGAGATGTTTTGTTTACAGACAGACAGACACACAGACAGACAGAAGGACAGACAGACACACACACGGACCAATGGCTGAAACTTTGTATTTAGGCTCTAGGGACCTCAAAACGTGTTTTGGCACTAAAATCTGACCAGTTTTGACCCGATTATACATTACTTTCCTTCCTATAGGATAAGGAAAGTAAAAAGTACCTTACCTATACCTATGGCAAAAAAAAACGAATAGCAAGGGTAACTTACATATGAAATCATGACAATATCAAACGCAGCAGCCATTCGGCCTTCATGTGTGCAAGTCTCCTGCGGCCCAATGTAGGCCGACACATTACGAGTCCATAGGGAGGCCGTTTGTTTGATGCTAATGGCCTCCTCACCATATGTTTCGGCCACTATGAAGGTGAGTGAATGGCTGTCTCCTGCGGCCCAATGTAGGCCGATACATTACGAGTCCATAGGGAGGCCGTTTGTTTGATGCTAATGGCCTCCTCACCATATGTTTCGGCCACTATGAAGGTGAGTGAATGGCCTCGGGACCCTAGCAGGCCGTCGGGGGCGTTGATCTCGGAGACAGCCAGAGAAATGGCCCCGGATATTGTGAGGCCTGTGAACAAAAGAGGAGAGAAATGTTAGACTAGACACTAGACGGTCATTGTCTTGGTGGTGTAGTGGTCAAGACGCCTGGTAATCAGAAGGGTAAAAATCCCATCAACCTCGCGGGGATAGCACTTTGAATGCAACACTCCCAATAGATCACTCAGGTTAAGCAACGTTGAGCGTGGTTATCCGGATGGGTAAATGGGGCAATTCTACGAGGCGCTATACGTTAAAAAAAAATAAATAGTTTCTTCGAAAACACGGTTTGACCGGCAACATTTGTATAAAACAATTTTATACAAACATGGACGTTATACATATGCAATAAAGTTATGCACCTATATGTACAAATACATTACGAGTCCATAGGGAGGCCGTTTGTCTGATGCTAATGGCCTCCTCACCATATGTTTCGGCCACTATGAAGCTGAGTGAATGGCCTCGGGACCCTAGCAGGCCGTCGGGGGCGTTGATCTCGGAGACAGCCAGAGAAATGGCCCCGGATATTGTGAGGCCTGGGAACAGGGGAGAGAAAATGTTAGACTAGACACTAGACGGTCATTGTCTTGGTGGTGTAGTGGTCAAGACGCCTGGTAATCAGAAGGGTAAAAATCCCAACCTAGGCGTGAGACACTTTATAGGACACCCCATCAGTCACCTGTCATAATATCAGGTAACTCGATGTCAACTATTGGGTCAGCCAACCCTAAGATGAAAATAGCTGTGGGAAGACTTGGGAATAAGAATACGAGGTTGAGAAATCTTCAGAGAAAAGGACGAGGAAAAAGAGGAATGGAGAAAAGGAAGAAGGAGGAGGTAGAAGAAGAAGTAGAAATAAAGGGAAGAAAAAGAAGAAGAGGAGGAGGAGCATGAGAAGAAGGAAGAAGAAAAGAAGTACAAGGAAGAGAATTAAAAGAAGGAGGAGGAGGAGAAGAAGAATATGAAAGATGACTCGGACCAAGAAATTCTCTGGAGACAAGACAAAAGAGGAGTCAAAAGTAAAAACGAAGAAGGAGAAAAGTTTTAAAGAATGCTTTCTTTTGATAACCTTGGATGTTGAAAATGTATGTACAGTATTGTACATTACAGACTTATGGGGGGAGATGGAGAGATGGGGGGTGGACTTACTGAGGGGCCATAACTAGCATGTTTTTTTTACATGGCCAATACCTAGTACACTTACCCTATAATATGCTAAAAGGTTTTATTAAGTGGTAAGTGGACACACATGGGCCAATAACTGGTGTACCTATCCTATGCTAAAAGGTTTTACTAAATGAACACACATGGGCCAATACCTGGTACACTTACCCTATCCTATGCTAAAAGCTTTTACTAAATGAACACACATGGGCCAATACCTGGTACACTTACCCTATCCTATGCTAAAAGCTTTTACTAAATGGACACACAAGGGCCAATAACTGGTACACTTACCCTATCCTATGCTAAAAGGTTTTACTAAATGGAAACACAAGGGCCAATAACTGGTGTACCTATCCTATGCTAAAAGGTTTTACTAAATGGACACATTGTCTGGATTCAAAATGTCGGACAGGTCAGTCAGGATTAACGAGCACAGTAGAGAGAGAGAGAGAGGGAGGGAGAGTGTGTGAGAGAGAGGATAGAAAGAGAGAGAGAGAGGGAGAGTGTGTGAGAGAGAGAGTGAGGGAGAGTGTGAGAGAGAGAGTGAGGGAGAGTGTGAGAGAGAGATAAAGGGAGGGGAGAGAGAGAGAGAGAGGGGGGGAGGAGAATACAAATTAATTCTAGTTTAACATTAATTTATAAAACGTGATGAGGAGTGTGAGAGAGAGGATAGAGAGAGAGAGGGAGGGGAGAAAGAGAAGAGAGAGAGGGAGAGAGAGAAGAGAAAGGGGAGTGTGTGTGAGAGAGAGGGAGGGAGAGTGTGTGAGAGAGAGAGTGTGTGAGAGAGAGAGTGAGGGAGAGTGAGAGAGAGGGAGGGAGAGTGTGTGAGAGAGATGGAGGGAGGAAGACAGAGAGAGGAGGGAGAGTGTGTGAGAGAGAGAGTGAGAGTGTGTGAGAGAGAGGGAGAGCGAGAGATGGAGGGAGGAAGGCAGAGAGAGAGGGAAAGGAAGGGGAGAAAGAGAGAGAGAGAGGGGGGAGGAGAATACAAATTAATTCTAGTTTAACATTAATTTATAAAACGTGATGAGGAATAATACATAAAATGCACGGAATGTGTGCTTTTGGTTTTCCATCATATAGGTGCTTACTGATTACTAATGCATTGTTTGTAATTTGTATTTTATTTTACAAATAATGGTGAAATTCGAAAAGTGAAACATTTTAATACTATCTATCTAGGTATCTACCTATTGTGTAGTTAAAATAATGGCTGTCTGCTGTGTCGTCAAATTGCCAACCGTTGCACCGGTCTTAACCAAAAGTTTCGTGTCGCATCCTTGTCACATTTGACAGCTACATGCCAAATTTCAAGTCTCTAGCCGACGTCACTAGGTAATAGGTACTAAGTATGTCTCCTCTTCATCTCAATACATAGAAAGTGGATTATCTTCTCGTGTTTAGAACTTGTTCATATCAATTTGAAACTTCAAGTTTTGAGATGACATTATGAGGTGAAAGTGGTAAAACTTAGAGCTTGAGGAGGTACCTAAACACAGAACTCGGTAAACCTCACTAAAAGCTCTTGAAGTTCAAGTTTTGAGGTGACATTATGAGGTGAAAGTGGTGAAACTTACAGCTTGAGGAGGTACCTAAACACAGAACTCGGTAAACCTCACTAAAAGCTCTTGAAAGTTCAAAGTGTATGTAGAAATAGAGTGAGAAATGGAAAGTAGGTAATTGTGTGTTAGAGTTTATAGAGACAGTAAATATCTGTAAGTATTTCAAGAATTGTAAAACTACTCTTAGAAGCTACCTAGGTATCTACAGAAGTCTGTAAACTTCTTCATAAACTTCAAGTTTACCTCATAAACACTGTTTAGAAATGAAAATCATAGCTTTTGAAGTTATGTAGGTACGTGTCTACGTAGTTGGAGTGAGCAATAGAAAATAACTATAAGTTAGATTGGATGGATAGTAATAATAATAAATTTAAATCACAGTTGGTTCGAGAATTCTGAAACTATTACTTGCGTAAGTGTATATTAACTCAGAGTTAATTCTGAAACTACTTGCTAAAAAGTTAAAGTGTATTAACTCACAGTTAATAAACTGCTTGCTTCACAGCTAGGGAAAATAACTATAAGTTAGATTGGATAGATAGTAATAATAATAAATTTAAATCTCAGTTAGTTCGAGAATTCTGAAACTATTACTTGCTAAAGTGTATTAACTCAGAGTTAATTCTGAAACTACTTGCTAAAAAGTTAAAGTGTATTAACTCACAGTTAATAAACTGCTTGCTTCACAGCTAGGTGTATCAAAGTTCATTATTTGAACAAACTTTGGCGCTTTCACTCCACATAAAAGAGAATTTACTGTTAGCATAAAGGGACTTTTCAGTGTTGACCGAAATATCTTGAAGTTAAAACTGAGAACTTACTTTGTTCGATGAGGGATGCGCTTTCACACCACATAAAAGAGAATTTACTGTTAGCATAAAGGGACTTTTCAGTGTTGACCGAAATATCTTGAAGTCAAAACTGAGAACTTACTTTGTTCGATGAGGGGAAGGGAAATGAAAAAGTGAGCATAAAAAACTTGAGAGGAAAAGTGCGAAAAAAGTACGAGAGAGAGAGAGAAGGAGAAAGAGAAAGAGAGAGAGAGAGAGAGAAGGAGAAAGAGAAAGAGAGAGAGAGAGAGAGAGAGAGAGAAACGAAGGCAAAGTTTTTTAAAACAATATAAATCACTTTGAAAAGATTTTTTCAACAAGAGAAAAAAATGTTCTCTCAC
>NW_007379819.1:34297-38485 GCF_000475195.1 Diaphorina citri
GCCAAATTTTACTCGACGCGACACAAAATATGCCAAATTTTACTCGACGCGACACAAAATATGCCAAATTTTACTCGACGCGACACAAAATATGCCAAATTTTACTCGACGCGACACAAAATATGCCAAATTTTACTCGACGCGACACAAAATATGCCAAATTTTACTCGACGCGACACAAAATATGCCAAATTTTACTCGACGCGACACATCTCTCTCTCTCTCTCTCTCTCTCTCTCTCTCTTTCTCTCTCTATCTTTTCCCTCACTCAATTTCTCTCTCTCCTTGTTTGTTTTTGTCCCACAATTGTGGCCCGACAAAAAAAGTTGGGTAAGTCTGTAGTCTGGTTCTCACCCCCATCTTGATATTTTGACGAGTACAAAGTACTCTCTGTCCTTGTGACAATGTTGATACAATGAGCTTAGACATCGCATTTGTCAAGAAGCTACTTTACCGTCTTGGAAAATATTGCTTTTTAAAATGATGATGGTGATATTAAACCCTTTTCTGTTCTACCTCTCTCTCTCTCTTACCCTATTCTGATGCTATGAAATATGTCCTAACTTGAACCCTCTTGAAATATAGGTATCTGGTAGGGTATGAGTGCGTCTGGTATAGAGGTATGTAGTAAGGGTAAGGTACACTCTGGAGTAAGGACGATAAACTCTACTTGAACTCGTAACTTTTACAATATCTCTAACCGTTTAGTCAGAAAAGCTGAAAGCCGCCAAAAAAAACGGTCGAAAACCACCAAAAAGCGGTCAAAATACCGCCAACCGCAGCACCTATCTTAACCAAAAGTTTCGTGTCGCATCCTTGTCACATTTTACAGCTGCATACCAAATTTCAAGTCTCAAGTCTCCAGCTCTTACCGTTCTCGAGATATTTTGTTTAGACACACACACACACACACACACACACACACACACACACACACACACGGACCAATGGCTGGAACTTTGGACACACACACTACCCTATTCTGATGGTATGAAATATGTCCTAACTTGAACCCTCTTGAAATATAGGTACCTGGTAGGGTATGAGTGCGTCTGGTATAGAGGTATGCAGTAAGGGTAAGGTACACTCTGGAGTAAGGACGATAAACTCTACTTGAACTAATAAAAGGAAAATAATTTCAAACTTATGGAAGTATGTTTCTACCTCTCTCTCTCTTACCCTATTCTGATGCTATGAAATATGTCCTAACTTGAACCCTCTTGAAATATACGTACCTGGTAGGGTATGAGTGCGTCTGGTATAGAGGTATGTAGTAAGGGTAAGGTACACTCTGGAGTAAGGACGATAAACTCTACTTGAACTAATAAAAGGAAAATAATTTCAAACTTATGGATGTAAGGAGTGAGACACATTATAGGACACCCCATCAGTCACCTGTCATAATATCAGGTAACTCGGTGTCAACTATTGGGTCAGTCAACCCTAAGATGAAAATAGCTGTGGGAAGACTTGGGAATAAGAATACGAGGTTGAGGAATCTTCAGAGAAAAGGACGAGGAAAAAGAGGAATCGAGAAAAGGAAGAAGGAGGAGGTAGAAGAAGAAGTAGAAATAAAAGAAGGAAAAAGAAGAGGAGGAGGAGCATGAGAAGAAGGAAGTACAAGGAAGAGAATTAAAAGAAGGAGGATGAGGAGAAAAATAAGGAGAAGGAGGGGAAGAAGAATATGAAAGATGACTCGGACCAAGAAATTCTCTGGAGACAAGACAAAAGAGGAGTCAAAAGTAAAAACGAAGAAGGAGAAGTCAAAGAAACAATTTTATTTAAGTTTATTAAACTAAAACATAACAATGTTGCCATTGATTGGTTGCTAATTGACACAGCAATTTGATCAATTAATGAAAATATATTTTATTTCTTGCTATTATGAAGAAGAAGAAGAAAAAGAAGGAGGAGGAAGAAGAAGATGTAAGAAAGAAAGAAAAGTGAAAAAGAGGCTACAGACATTGCAAAAGTTCTCACTAAAGATCTAGCAACTACACCTACATACATAATGTATAAACTCTAAACCCCATACCGTCATACCAAAAGAAAATCAAATATGAAAGTAGAAGAAACAAAAAGAAAAATCCTCAGGAAAAGAAAATGTCAACATTGACACCAAAACCATCCCATCCATCAAAGCAAGACAATGAATGAAAATAACAATGACACAATGGGGATAAACTAAAACCAAGAACAAGAATAAAACCCATGGAGAAAAAGAAAAACTAAACGAAATGCAAAACTTAGATACAAAAACTTTAAACACCGAAGAGCCTCCAAATGAAATTAACACCAAAGAAACCGCAACTAAAGAAGGAAAGGGGAAAAATGGAAAAAAGCAATCCTTAAAAATGAACTCAAAGAGGAAATTACCAAGAAAAATAAAAAAAAAAAATACAAATTGAAGAAGTTAATGAGAACGAAATTAAACCAGAGGGAGAATATGATGGAATAGGGAAGTAAAAGAGATGCAACACTAAAAGAAGTAATAGAGCTACCTAACCAGAGGAAATGAAGAAATCAAAAGTAAAGAACAACAAACAAGTTCAACAAGAGAGAAGAAGAAGTAGAAGAAAGAGAAGAAGAACTGGAGAAAGAGATAAGGAAGAACAAGAAGGAGGAGGAAGAAGAATAAATAAAGGGATAGATGGAAGAGAGAAAATCTCTTCCATCTATTTCTTCAAGAAGTAGAAGAACAAGAAGAAGGAGGAGGAAGAGGAGAAGAAGAAGAACAACAACAAAGGGAATGAGTATAAGAAGAAGAAGAGTAGGGGAAATAAGAAGAAGAAGGAGGAGGAGGAGGCAGAGAAGTAGAAAAAGAAGAAAAGGAAGAACAAGAAAAACAAGAGGAAGGAGAAGAAGAAGAAGAAGAAGAAGAAGAAGAAAAATATGCCAAATTTTACTTGACGCGACACAAAATATTCCAAATTTTACTCGACGCGACACAAAATATGCCAAATTTTACTTGACGCGACACAAAATATTCCAAATTTTACTCGACGCGACACAAAATATGCCAAATTTTACTTGACGCGACACAAAATATTCCAAATTTTACTCGACGCGACACAAAATATGCCAAATTTTACTCGACGCGACACAAAATATTCCAAATTTTACTCGACGCGACACAAAATATGCCAAATTTTACTTGACGCGACACAAAATATTCCAAATTTTACTCGACGCGACACAAAATATGCCAAATTTTACTTGACGCGACACAAAATATTCCAAATTTTACTCGACGCGACACAAAATATGCCAAATTTTACTTGACGCGACACAAAATATTCCAAATTTTACTCGACGCGACACAAAATATGCCAAATTTTACTTGACGCGACACAAAATATTCCAAATTTTACTCGACGCGACACAAAATATGCCAAATTTTACTTGACGCGACACAAAATATTCCAAATTTTACTCGACGCGACACAAAATATGCCAAATTTTACTTGACGCGACACAAAATATTCCAAATTTTACTCGACGCGACACAAAATATGCCAAATTTTACTCGACGCGACACAAAATATGCCAAATTTTACTCGACGCGACACAAAATATGCCAAATTTTACTCGACGCGACACAAATTATGCCAAATTTTACTCGACGCGACACAAAATATGCCAAATTTTACTCGACGCGACACAAAATATTCCAAATTTTACTCGACGCGACACCCTAAGGCTTCATTGCCCCCATGAAAATCTCCATCGCCCAGGTTGGGAAACACTGGTCTAAACTACCACTATGGTGGAGCACAGGATCGTAATCAGTCTGGACGAGGCTCCCTGTTGGGTCTACTTGATAGTGAGTGTCTGGCCTAAGGAAGCTTCACCTGGAGGAAGACTTAGGAGACAGTTGTATGCCACTACGACAAGCATTACTTTATGTAGGTTCAGGTCCCTTTATCTCAGCAGTACGCTACTAGGTGACCTAATTTTGTAGGTATTATTGTGGTCACATTCTCAAATGTTGAGGATAAAATGCCATACCTTGCCTGGATCGAACCCACACTCTCTTACTAGGCGAGCGTCTTGACCACCATAGAAATAAAGAAATTTTACATTCTCAAATGTTGAGGATAAAATGCCATTCCTTGCCTGGATCGAACCCACACTCTCTTACTAGGCGAGCGTCTTGACCACCATAGAAATAAAGAAATTTACTACCAA
>NW_007379820.1:0-21786 GCF_000475195.1 Diaphorina citri
GAGGAGAAAGAGGGGGCGAAGCAGGAGAAATTGGAGATTGAAGAATATTTTAAGAACGAGGAGGTACAGAAGAGGAGAAAGAGGACAGAAATAGAATGAGGGAAAGGGAAAGAAGAAGAAGAAGGAGAAGAAGAATAGGACAAGAAGTAGGAGACGGATTTGATGAGAAAAGAGCTAATTGAGGACAAAAGGAGAATGGAGAAGAAGGACGAGAACCACAGGAGGAAGTGGAAAAGGTGGAGAAGGAGGAGGAGGTGAAGAAGGAGAAAGACGAGACGAAATAGAAGACTTCCTCTAAAGAGGAGGAGGAAAAATAAAAAGAAGAAGAAAGAGAAGAAGAAAAAGAGGAAGAAGAATAGAAGGACTGATTTGATGAGAATACACGGAGCTAATAGGAGGAGAAGGGAGAGGAGGAAGGGAGAAGATTGAGTAATTTGTTTTTCATGCAAATGGCTTGGTCTGTACACATGTGCTGCTAATGCTGACGCTATAATGCTACTACTACTGCTGATGCTGCTGCTTCTGTTGATAATGCTGCTGCTAATTTTGATGCTGATGTTGCTGCCAGTGCTGCTGCTGATGTTAATGCTGCTACTGATGCTGTTGCTGGTAATCCTGACGCTATAACGCTGCCAGTGCTGCTGCTGATAATGTTAATGCTGCTGCTAATGTTGCTGCTAATCTTGATCCTGATGCTGATAATGTTGATGCTGCTGATATTGGTGATAATGCTGTTGCTAATGCTACTGATGTTAAAGCTGCTGCCTTTAATGCTGCTGATGTTAATAATGCTTTTGCTGCTCAGTCAGTCGCCAGACAAGTGAAGGAGGGCGCACAAACTTCGGCGTACTCTTTTTCACCCCCCCTTTATAAGGCCTTTTAACAAAGCCGTAGGTACTTTGAAATTTTCAATGAGATAAGGGCAGTCTGGCAGATAATACGCGGAGTTACGGAGTATAGTACAGGCACGTGCTTTGTCGAACTTGAGAATAATGGTTCTTATTTCCTTCGAGTTTTATAAATTTTCATCATTATCATCTGTATATCAGCTATCAGCATATCATCAAATCATCATAATCTATCAAAATCATCATCATCTCCCTCAGAAAACTTACTTTTTTCCCCGAACATGTCTGGCCGGATTACGCGAGAAAGGGTGCAAAACAGAGGGCCGTCCAAAGGGCGATGAACTGTTCATGGTGGCCTCGGGTCCAGCGGAGTCGGATAAGGAGAAGAAGGAGGAATAAGAAGGAGAAGAGAAGGAGAAGAAGGAGAAGGAGAAGAAGGAGAAGAGAAGAGAAGGAGAAAAAGGAGAAGAGGAGAAGAGAAGAGAAGGAGAAGAGAAGGAGAAGAAGGAGAAGAGAAGAGAAGGAGAAGAAGAAGAGAAGAAAGAGGATTGGAATGAATAAACAGAAGAGGAGAAGGGAAATTTTGAATGAAAGTGGGATTTAATAAATAGAGTATGGAAGGTGGAAAGGAAATGTAAAGCATTTGGGAGGGATAAAGGGATAAACAGAGAGGGAAAAAAGAGTCGAGGGAGGGAAAAAGGGATTGGAATTAAGTTTTCATGTTTTTGTCATAAAAATAATGATACGATCTTCTCTTATTCTTTCCCCTCTTCCTTCTTTCTCCCTTCCCTTTACCTCCTCTTTTGTAGTCTGTTCTTGTCCCTCGTTCTTTTTCCCTCCTGTCTTTTCTTCCCCTCACATTCATTTTGTCCCTTCTTTTCTCCCTCTTCCTTATCTTATTCCGTATTTTTCTTCTGCGTCTCTCTTTCTATCTTTATTACACAAGCAGGTTAGACGTCTCCTAAGAGAGAGAGAGAAAGAGAGAGAGAGAGAGAGAGAGAGAGAGAGAGAGAGACAGAGAGAGAGAGAGATTTCAAGGGATGAAATGAAAGAAATGGGATGAAAGGGGGACAAAAAGAGAGGGTACTATCAATCGATGTATCGTAATAATTATTTATGGATCGGTTAGTCCAATCAGGCACAGTTAACCCGTGGTAATGCGCTTGCTTGCCATGCAGAAGGTCCAGGGTTCGATGCCCACCATCGACAAAAAATGTGCACTCATATTTGGATTGCAAACATTTCAGCGGGTTACTTTTTTTTTTTTTTTTTTGGACATGGTTCGATAAAAGTTCCACACAACTGTTCCGGATAGTCCGGATAGCAGAGCGGACAAAGGCAAAATAGCCATGATGATAGCATGCCCATACCGTAGCATGTCTCTCATCAGATAAGAGACACAATACTTGAAAATCTTACGTCACGCCACTGGTTAAGCTCCTAAGTATGTATGTGTGATAAAAAGGGAAAAGAAAACACCGAAGGAAGAGGAGGAGGAAGAGGAGAAGGAGGAGGAGGAGGAAGAGGAGGAGGAGGAAGAAGAGGAAGACTTGAAGAAGAAGGAAGAGGAAGAAGAAAAAAATTGAAGTAATCTCTGGCGACGTTCCAACGGAACAAGGAAACAAGTTAGGTGAAAGAGAGAGATGGCAGAAAATTTTACTCGAAAAAAAAAACCGAAGAAGAAGAGGCGGAGGAGAAGGAGGAAAAGGGGAACTGAGGAGGAGGAGGAGGAGGAGGAGGAGGAGGAAGTGGAGGAGGAGAAGAAAAACAAGAAGAACGGGAAAACTATGAAAAAAAAAATAGAGTAAAGCAGGAAAAAAATTAGAAGAAGAAGAAGTAGGAGAGGAAAAAAAGGAAGAAGAAGAAGAGGAAGGAAATTTTACTCAAGAAAAAACAAGGAGCAGAAGGAGGAGGAGGAGGAGAAGGAGGAGCAGAAGAAGCAGAAGTTGAAGAAGAAGAAGAAGAAGAAGAAGAAGAAGAAGAAGAAGAAGAAAGAAGAAGAAGAAAAAAGAGGAAAAACTATAGAAATGAAGAAGAGAGAGGGACAGACTAAAAACAGAGTCTGAGAAAGAACAAAGGAGTGTATGTGAGAAATTAAAGAGAGAGAGAAAAAATGAGAAGTAGAGAGAGAGAAACTAAAAGGGGTATATTTGTCCTACATTATTGCCTTTAAGTCACCATACAATTTCTCTCTCCCTCTTTCTCTCTCTCCCTCCCTCCCTCTCTTTCTCTCTATTTCTTTTTCACTCCTTCCTTATCCCCCGCTTTCTTCCCTCTCTCTCTCCCTCTCTTTCTCTTCATATTTTTCCATTTCTCTCTCTCTTCCTCCTCCCTCCTCTATCTCTCTCTTGCATAACATATTTGGAGGATAGCCTTTGTGCATTTCCTTTACGGCTTTAGCGCAGTGTTGCATGCATCTCTCTCTCCCTCCCTCTCTCTCTCTCTCCTCTCTCTTTCTCTTGCTCTCTCTCTCCACTCTCCCTCTCTCTCAGTGTGGAAAAAACCATAGAATTTTAATTTCATTTATTTCGTTCTTATGATAATTCCCTCCGGAAGACCAGTGTCGAACCCGCGACCTCTGAATTGGGGATCCTCAGCTATACCACCAGCGCAGGGCTTATACGCGACCTGGAAAAACTGGAAAAGTCATGGAATCTGAAAATCGGTCAAAACTTCATGAAAATTTAAAGAAAACCCGGAAAAGTGATGGAATTTGCCACCCGGTCAAAAATTAAGAATGTTCAAATTAAATATAAAGTTTTTCCGAAAAACGGCCTGCGGCGCATTCCCCCTCATATTCCTTGACGTTCTGCATATTGCATATTTTATTGAAATGAAGGGGTAATCTTACTGATTTTTAAGTACCATGCGCCCTGTAATTTTCTGGAAAACTCATAGAAATTTTCTGGAAAAGTCACATGGAATTTCATTCCATGACTCAGATCTACCCTCCAAATTAGATTGTTAATTGTTAGTAGGTAAGGCTGGCCAAAGCTTTTTTTTATTACTTCCTCCACTGATCTAACCCAGACATCCCTTCTCTTCCTCCCCTTTTTTTGTACCTCTCTCTGTTTTCTTTTTTCTCCCTCTTTTATCCCTTTCCCCCTTTTCTACTTCTTTTTTTTCCTTTTTCTCTCCATTTTTCCCTTTTCTCCTTCCTTTTCCCCTCGGCTGTGTAAATTAGAAAACATAATTAACGAGATTACACAAGGTTATGAAAATGAGCAAGGAGAGAAAAAAAAATCCCTCAGCGTCTCTATGTGTGAGACAAAGGAGAGAGAGAGAGAGAGAGAGAGAGAGAGAGAGAGAGAGAGAGAGAGAGAGAGAGAGAGAGAGAGAGGGGGGGGGAGAGAGAGAGAGAGAGAGAGAGAGAGAGAGAGAGAGAGAGAGAGAGAGAGCGGGGTTAGGTACGTAACTATAAAAAACGGGATCTCGAGCTTATTTTCCTAGTGAAAAAAGGGTTAGAAAGTTAGAATATAGCTATACCTAGATAGAATGACTAGAACGTACATAATGGCAAATAGTACTTAAATATATATATCTACTTAGGTGTACTATTGTTCACTTTATGAAAGAAGTCAGTGAGGGAACTTAGTACCTACCTATTTTTTATTTTTTTATTATTATTATTATTATTATTTTTTTTTAAATATAATTAATTTTTATTTTTCAATAGGACAGAACAACAATTACAAAGAAAGAGGTGAGGGAGGGAAAATGGATTTAAGATAACATTTCATGTAAAAAAAAAAAAAAAAAAAAAAAAAAATAATAATAATGAAATAAAATGAAAAAAAAATCCTTTTTTCCACTCTCTTTAATAAAATGTCTTCCTGTCTATATTATGTATTCTGTGCTAAATCTTTTTCTATTTTTCCTATACGAAAGGAGTTTCCTATTTTATTAGGTACCTATGGACTTAATTTTTCTTTTGCAACCGATCCGATCCCTTATAGTTTTCTCATTTACCTACATCGGGGATAGGCTCCCCCTACTTAATGTAATAGAAAGTAAAAAATGAAAAATGTCCGGACTCTTAAGAAGGATGTCAGGTTGTCTAAGAGAGGGAGAGGGAGAGAGAAAGGAAGGGAGAGGGAGAGGGAGAAAGAAAGAGAGAGAGAGAGAGAGAGAAAGGAAATGTGATCGGAATAAGATCGGGTACGTCTGTGTTTTTTTTTTTTTTTTTTTTTTTTTTACATTTGGGCCCCAGGGGAAGAAAGAGAGAGGGGGGGGGGAGAGAGAGAGAGAGAGAGAGAGAGAGAGAGAGAGAGAGAGAGAGAGAGAGAGAGAGAGAGAGAGAGAGAGAAAAAAACAAAAGAGGGAGGAAAAAAAAGAGGGAGAGAGAGAGAAACGGTGAATTGGGAAACGGAAGGAGAGAGAGAGAGAGAGAAAGAGAAATGGCGAGGGAAAACGAAAATGTGGAATTTAATAAAATAGAGAAGGACAGGAAAAACGAAAAAAAAGAAGAGGAAGGATGAATATTCACAGAGGAAGACAAACAGAAAATGAGAGAGAGAGAGGGGGGGATAAAAAAATAATATTCAAGTCAATGTTGACCTACATAAATATACTTTTTTTTTTTTTTTTTTTTTTTTTTTTTCTGTTTTTTAAAAAATATTTTTCAAAAAAGGGGAAAAATATTTTCACAACTTTTTTTTACTGGTTATTAAGATATAATTTTCAGACAAGGAGAAGTATATTTTCAGCGCAAACCAATTCAATTTTCTTTTGCCGTTCCATTTGGTAAATTTTCTGCGGATGCTCGTGTAGATATATTGGTAATAAATAGAATAGCGGTTTGGTGGAAGAGCTCACGTAAGTGAGAACCCTGCCACTAGAATAGAATACCTAAGAAGTTTTTTTATTTTATTAAAGTGATAAAATAGAAAGTACAAATCCCTGTGCTTACGAAAATGGGAAAGTTTTGAAGGGCATCCATTGGTAAAAATTTTGTAGCCAAAATTAGCCAGGTATATGTCAGCCCAAAAGCTTACCTTACGGCTGGTTGAGAGGATAACGAAAAACACAGATCCCGTCTGAACTCGGGAAAAGGTGAAGAAGAAAAGTATATGTAGAATAGAATAGAACAGTGGTTCTTAATTGGTGTTCCGCGGAACCTAGGGGTTCCGCGAGCTGACGGCAAGGGTTCCGCGAGATATTTTGGAAAAATCATACACTAGATAAAATGCAGTTTCAAAACGACCATCTTAGACTAGGTATTTCATATTACACAGCTTTTTTTAGAGGTTTGATAGAGGGTTCCGCAAAGATGTTCACCTTTTGAAAAGGGTTCCGCAGGCCAAACTAATTAAGAAACACTGGAATAGAATATATTTTATCTTGTCCGAATTGGACTGAAAAGATCCCTTATCTGGCTTGTTCCTGAACAAGTTGACCGCAACTAGTATCTAGGTACCTACTTATACAATCTCCTTCTACCAGACATGTCTCGGAACAAGTCCACCGCAACTAGTGAACTAGTCCGAAACGTAGGTATAATGTTACAAGTAAGATCAAGCGCGCCGGGAGGCGCGCGAACGTCAAGAGTTCGCAGCACCGCCCGGTACCTTAATACAGTAACCATTTCCCTCCCTCGGAAAATTTCCCTCCCTGGGAAAATCTCATTTTGCTTTCTGACCCGATTTTTTTTCCATGTTACAAGTAAGATACCTTAATACAGTAACCATTTCCCTCCCTCGGAAAATTTCCCTCCCTGGGAAAATCTCATTTTGCTTTCTGACCCGATTTTTTTTCCCTTCTAATGTGTTTATCTTCATATATTTTCGTTTTACCTCTTGTCAGTTTTACCCAAAAACTAAATCTTTCATTTCCCTCTCCCCTTCTATTTTTCCCTTCTAATGTGTTTATCTTCATATATTTTCGTTTTACCTCTTGTCAGTTTTACCCAAAAACTAAATCTTTCATTTCCCTCTCCCCAAGGTGGACAGGCGTGGTGTTATGAGGGGGACAGAAAGGGGCAGGACGGTCCCGGCCCGGGATGGAGAATAAACGGTCGTCTCGTTCGAGGACCAAAGAATTATAAGTCAGCGGCTAAGTTGTACTTAAGATACACTTGTAGTTCTCAATGCACTGAAAAAAAAAGCTATAGGGTACCGGAAACTGAAAGTGACTGGGTTGCAGTCGATCGACTTTGTTTGACTATGGTGTAGAATTGTAGATAGGGGGAACTGTAACTGCTAAGATCTTATCGTCCCGAAAGCGATGAGAGAAGAAAGACAGGATAGGAGAAAGCCAGCCTTTCCAAGAACGCACCTTATCTTCTTGGGATACCTAATATTCGCCCCCGGGCAAGAATTGAACCCGTACCCTAGTGTTTGCAAGGCAAAGGCGCTACTCTCCAAGCTAACTCCCTATATTAGACCGACTTAGTGTGGACTTGTAGATGCAACTTTTCGAAATCAGTTCATTCGACCAAAAATTTTCTTCGATGACGCACCTTTAGAACTTGCTTCCTTCCATCGTTCCTGATATTGTCTTCCCTTCTTCCTTTGTTCCTTGTGTCCTAATTTCTCATCTTCTTTCCTATCTCTTATTTCCACTGGTTTTCTTTTGTTTTCTTTTCAATTCTCTCTCCTGGATGTCTTCATACCCTTCGCCTTCCGTTATCATTATCATTTTTGTCTTCTTTTCCTCCTCTTCTTCTACCTTTTCCTTTTACTTCGTCTTCTTTTTCTTCTACTTCTACCTACTCTTCTTTTTTCGTACCTCTTCTTCTATATTACTTTGTCTTCTTCCTCTTCTTCTACCTTTTCTTTTCTTTTTACGTCGTCTTTTACTCTTCCTTTTACTTCGTCTTTTTCTATTACTTTTGTATTCTTTTTCTTCTACTTCTTATACTCTTTCTTTAACGTCTTCTTCAATTGATTTGTCTTCCTCTTCTTCTTTGTCTTCTTCTACTTGTCTTTTCTCTTAGTCTCTGGAGTATTTTTTTTTATCTTTGTCTTCTACATTTCCTTCCACCTCTTCTCTGTATTCTCCTTTCTCCTTCTCCTCCTTATTCGACTCATTGTTCTTTTCTTCCGTCTTCTTTTTCTTCTTCGTCTCCTACATCTTCTTTTCCTGCGTCTCCTTCCATGTACTTCTACTTTCTTTCCTTCTTGTTGTTGTTCTCCTATTACTTCTTCTTTGTCTTCTTCTTCTTCTTCTCCTCCTCCTCCTCCTCCTCCATCTTCTTCTTTTATCTTCGCCTTCTGCAGAATTCTCAACTCAATTAGAACCAGGGAGCAGTTCGTTATATCTGATTTGAAAACATGAAACAAAGCAACATAACGAGAAAACATATACTCGAGGAAAACTAAAACAGAAACAAAGGCGTGGCGTTCCGATGCAGTTATAATTGCATTGTTATCATTCCTAAGCTTGGGGTGGGGCTGCGTTCCAGAGTACAATAACTTTAAGCAAAAGTAGCATCTATGACGGCCTAGTTAGGTCATACTGTGTGTGCTCGTCAGGTATCAGGTAGATCTGATCAGGTGTACCTGTCAGGTTTACCTGATAGTGAGGGGCTGGCCTAAGCTCGGGCTGGGGGCTATGTTCCTGATTAGAACTTTCAGCAAAAGTAGCTTCTATGCCAGCCTAGTAAGGCCAGTCACTCCCTTTCAGGTAGACCTGACAGGTACACACCTGATAGTGTGTTTGCTCATGAGATATCAGGTAGACCTGACAGGTATTTACCTGATAGTGAGGGGCTGGCCTAAGCTCGGGCTGGGGCTGCGTTCCTGAATAGAACTTTCAGCAAGAGTAGCATCTATAATGGCCTAGTTAGGCCTGTGTGTGTCTGCTCATAAGGTATTATACTCACTATCGGTATCAGGTAGATCTGACAGGCGGACCTGATGAGGTGTACCTGTCAGGTCCACCGGGTAGTAAGTGGCTGGCCTAAGCTCGGGCTAGGGCTGCGTTCCTGAGTGCAACTTTCAGCAAGAGTAGCATCTATGCCAGATTGCCAGCCTAGATAGCTTGGACGGAAGCGCGTCTCCAGAGTCTACACCTTGTAAGGGCTAGAACGCGGATTCCCGCCCGGGGCCGAATTTCTCCTAAATTGAGCGGCCCACATTTCGAATTACTTACTTTCCCTATCCTACACTTTCCCGGTCTTCTTCTTCTTCTCCTCCTCCTCCTCCTCCTCCTCCTCCTCCTCCTCCTCCTACATCTTCTTCTTTTATCTTCGCCTTCCGCAGAATTCTCAACTCAATTAGAACCAGGGAGCAGTTCGTTATATCTGATTTGAAAACATGAAACAAAGCAACATAACGAGAAAACATATTCTCGAGGAAAACTAAAACAAAAATAATAGAAAGTAACAAAGGCGTGGCGTTCCGATGCAGTTATAATTGCATTGTTATCATTCCTAAGCTTGAGCTGGTGCTGCGTTCCAGAGTACAATAAGTAGCATCTATGACGGCAAAAGTAGCATCTATGACGGCCTAGTTAGGTCATACTGTGTGTGCTCGTCAGGTATCAGGTAGATCTGATCAGGTGTACCTGTCAGGTTTACCTGATAGTGAGGGGCTGGCCTAAGCTCGGGCTGGGGGCTATGTTCCTGAATAGAACTTTCAGCAAAAGTAGCTTCTATGCCAGCCTATAGTAAGGCCAGTCACTCCCTTTCAGGTAGACCTGACAGGTACACCTGATACCTTCGATTTCGGGACGATAAGACCATAGCAGTTACAGTTCCCTCTGTCAAACCTCTTTAAAAAAAGTAAGTATATCCTGTTTAGAAAATATTACTATATTATTATTAGTAGGTATCTATTACTATTATGTATATTACTGTTGTTCTTATTATGGAGCGGAAAATAGGCCTTTTCATACACCTTGTTTTATTTGTCAACAGAAAAGAAGAAGAAGAAGAAGAAGAAGAAGAAGAAGAAGAAGAAAAAGGATGAGCCGTCTGAAATATCCGCGATAAAGAACGTAAAAAAAATGAATAGAAGGAAAAGATAAGAAGTATTATATTCGTGTATGCACGATAGAAGGAAGCGGAGAAAGATTAGGGAAGGGAGAAGAGGAGGAGGAGAAGGAGGAGGAGAAAAATAAGCATAATATGAGAGAAAAATTGTAGACGAGACTGAGAGAAGATAAAGAAGTATAAATGATAATAAAAGAAGAGAAGGAGGAGGAGAAAAATAAGCATAATATGAGAGAAAAATTGTAGACGAGACTGAGAGAAGATAAAGAAGTATAAATGATAATAAAAACAGAAACGAAAGAGGGAGAAAAGGGGGATAGGTGATAAAGGAACAACAAGAAAGGAAGAGGAAGAAGAAGAAGAAGAAGAAGAAAGGAAGAGGAGGAGAAAGAATAACACGTTAGAAATATGGAGGAAAATTGGAAGAGAACAGAGACTGAGAAGAGGGTAGACAAAGACAGAAAATATTGAAAAAGAGACAGAAAGAGAAAAGGAGAGAGAGTGAGAGACACAGAGAGAGAGAGAGAGAGAGAGAGAGAGAGAGAGAGAGAGAGAGAGAGAGAGAGAGAGAGAGAGAGAGAGAGAGAGAGAGAGAGAATGATCTCTGAAAGTACACAAATTAGAAAGTTGAGCTTTTAGTCATATATCTTGTTATTTTTGAGTTTTGGTACAATAATAATAATAATAAAGCCCACTTACACCCTGTACCAAAAGTAATTTTGGTACAATATGAAAAGCTAAATATGGAGTACATGGTAGACGGTGGGTGTAAAATCCTTCTCCTACCCTTCTTTTACCTTTCTTCTATTCTTCTCATATCGTTCCCCTACCCTTCTATGTCCTCACATCCTACCTTTTCCTATTTTCCTTCTTATTTCTTTCTCTCCTTTTTTCCACACCTTTCTCCATTTCCATTTTTTTTCGCTCTTCCTTCTTCTTCTTGTTTCTCCTTTTCGTGTGACATTTTCGTCCAATTTCTCTTTTAATTTTCTTTCTCCTTCATCTCTTTCTACATTCTCCTTTTCCGTGTCTTCTTCTTCCACTCCGTCCTTCCTCTCTGTCTGTCAATATATTTGTCCTCCTTCTTTTATAAATAATCTACTCCATCTTCCTCTTCCTCTCTTTCTTAACATCCACTTCTGCGAACCGTGGCAAAATTTTCTCTTCTTAATCTTTCATTCTTTCCCCGCCTCTCTTCGTCTTCTTTGGTAGTTCATTTTGAAGGATTTTATAAGGTACAAACTTCCTACAAAAGGGAGATAAAAGCGAAAGAAGGAGGAGGTGAAAAAGGGAGAGAAAGAAGGGGCAAAGGGGGGGAGAGATAAAGATGACTGATGAGGATATGAAAAGAAATAGAAGGAAGAGAAAAGCAGGGCCGCATTTAGAGTGGGGGGTCGTTTTTCTCCCGAATGGCCTGGTCCACAAAGTGAGTTTAAACTCCGCTTAGGTTTAACTTCTGGATTAAACAGTCTGATGGGAGTTTAACTTACTCAAACGGAGTTTAAACTCATTTTGTGGACCCGGCCATAAATGTTGTAACTAATACTCGTATACAAAAATATATTGGAATATTTTGGCTTCTGACTTGAAGTATCCGTAGCCCCCCTCCCATACAGCCATTGTTAGGATTTCCCCCCACCCTTGGCTGAAATCCTGGTTACGGACCTGGAGATAAGAAGAAGAGAGAAGGGAAAGGAAAAAGAACAAGCTGGGCCCGTCCCTCCGGGAATTTTTTAGCCCGTAGTTTATTCGATCGTGGTTAGAGAAAATCAGTACCTATGTACCTACATCTCATATCGTTCCCCTACCCTTCTATGTCCTCACATCCTACCTTTTCCTTTTGTCTTTCTTATCTATTTTCTCCATTTCCATTTTTTTTTTCGCTCTTCCTTCTTCTTGTTTCTCCTTTTCGTGTGACATTTTCGTCCAATTTCTCTTTTATTTTTCTTTCTCCTTCATCTCTTTCTACATTCTCCTTTTCCGTGTCGTCTTCTTCTTCTTCTTCTACTCCGTCCTTCCTCTCTGTCTGTCTATATATTTGTCCTCCTTCTTTTAAATAATCTTCTCCTCATCATCTCTTTCATCATCTCCCTTCCATTTCCTCACATCCTTCTTCTCCATCTTCCTCTCTTTCTTAACATCCACTTCTGCGAACCGTGGCAAAATTTTCTCTTCTTAATCTTTCATTTTTTTCCCCACCTCGCTTCGTCTTCTTTGGTAGTTCATTTTGAAGGATTTTATAAGGTACAAACTTCCTACAAAAGGGAGATAAAAGCCGAAGAAGGAGGAGGTGAAAAAGGGAGAGAAAGAAGGGGCAAAGGGGGGGAGAGATAAAGATGACTGATGAGGATATGAAAAGAAATAGAGAGTGGGCTTTTTGTGTAATCTACGAATTTACGAAAAATCTCTCTGGGAAACCTCTTTTTGAGGAGGGGGCCTATTGTTGGATATATTATATTTTCTCTGGACTACTCAGCCAATGAGTCAGATCAAAACTCCGGCCCTGTAGCTTAAACTTAACAGCAAAGCAAGAGTAAGTAAATGGAAACTTCACTTAAAGGCGCCTACACACGTCCATCAATACTAGATAATCCGGAGATTTTTTTTTCAATAAAATACTCAAGTTTATTTTTCATTAACAGTTCATGAACAACCATAACATAGTAGGGTAAAAAGAAGTACCAAAAAGAAGAATAAGAAAATCACAAGAATAACAATAGTGAAGAAAGAAAAACTAAATAGTTGAAGGAAGAATAGAGGGAGATAGAGAAAGTAAAAATGAGATGGGTAAAGACTGTAAAGAGTGATTGAGTGAGTTGTAAAAGAAAGAACTACTCTTTTCAGTGAACTACTCAGTCAATGAGTCAGATCCCAACTCTCTATAACAATTACGCCAAAGAGGGGAAATTTCGGAAGGAAAATAGGTATTAGGTACAATTCTTCTTAATCTTCTTAATATGCTGGGGTTTACCAACTCGGGATTGAGATGAAACGAGGATTTCCCTATACTGAATAGTCAGGTCAACCTCGGATTGAACTCAATCCTAAAACTTGACCTCCTCTTCTTCTTTTTCTTTGCCTTTTCCCGTGTTTAGACGGGGTCGGCGTTTTTTGTCAGCCCTCAATCAGCCTTATTAGGGTGATTGCTTTTGGGCTGACATCCCCCCCCCGGCCAGACTATATGCTGGTCTACTCTCTGTTGAAGGTCCCCCAGCCAGACCGGTGGTAAAATTCAACCCAAGATCCGAAAAATGAAGTCTTTGTTCGCCAGTGTGTAGGTGCCTTACAAAACTAGCTGGGGAAAATCCAAGGAGTGGTATGCTGGCAGATGTTCTGAAGTCTGAAATGCTTCCACCTAAGTAAAAATGAGATGGGTAAAGAGTGATGGAGTGAGTTATAAAAGAAAGAACTACTCTTTTCAGTGAACTACTCAGTCAATGAGTCAGATCCCAACTCTGTATAACAGTCTATTACGCCAAAGAGGGGAAATTTCGGAAGGAAAATAGGTACAACACTGTTCTTAATCTTCTTATGTTGGGGTTTACCAACTCGGGATTGAGATGAAACGAGGATTTCCCTATACTTGATACCCAGGTCAACCTCGGATTGAACTCAATCCTAAAACTTGACCTCCTCTTCTTCTTTTTCTTTGCCTTTCCCGTGTTTAGACGGGGTCGGCGTTTTTTGTCAGCCCTCAATCAGCCTTATTAGGGTGGTCGCTTTTGGGCTGAGATCCCCCCCCCCAGCCAGACTATATGCTGGTCTACTCTCTGTTGAAGGTCCCCCAGCCAGACCGGTGGTAAAACTCAACCCAAGATCCGAAAAATGAAGTCTTTGTTCGCAGTGTGTAAGTGCCTTACAAAACTAGCTGGGGAAAATCCAAGGAGTGGTATGCTGGCAGATGTTCTGAAGTCTGAAATGCTTCCACCTACAAACCACTTGTTCCCAAGTTTGCACTTAAAACGCTGTAAAACTAACGCTGTAAAACTTTTGCAGAGCTATTTCTAAAGTCTGAGATAATAGACGAATAGAGGTAGTTTTCTAGGATAAGAGCCTGAAGTTGGGTCTGTTGTTGTTTTATTATTAGGTGTTGTTGTTGTTGTTGGTGGTGGTGGTGGTGGTGGTGGTGGTGGTGGTGGTTTTGTTGTTGTTGCTGTTGTTGTTGTTGCTGCTATTATTACTATTATAATTGGAGAATGAGTTCGAATACTTTGTCTTCACTTGCCTAGGTGATACCCATAAACCCATATTCTCCAGTTATAATATTTGACAAAGTAGGTAAGTATATTTTTAGCCAGCCTAGTTAGCTTAGTTGGTAGTGCGTCTGCCTTGTAAGCGCTAGGCCGCGGGTTCGGTTCCCGCCCGGGGCGGATTTTATCCCAGTCTCCTAGAAAATTTCATTTCACAAAAACAGATGGACCCCGATGGTAGATATTATTCCACCATTTACACATTTTTATTTCATTTTCTTTCGTTCTCTCAGAAGAAGATAGTTTCTTCTCCTCCTTCGCATTCTTCTCTCTTATTTCCTTTCTCTTCTACTTCTTCTTCTTCTTCTTTTTTTTTCTCTTTTTCTTTTTCTTCTTCAATTCTGTTTCTGTTCGAAAAAATGCACTCTTAATTTCGATTGCAAACCTTGTTATCTGTTGAGGGACGAAGGTACTACGCGATGGGTATTATGCAACACAGACCACAAGAGTCTAAAGCTGTGTGGCTGTGTCACATAGTTGACGCCGTCGATTGGCGATCGGTCTAGACTCTAGACCAGTGGTTCCCAACCTTTTTTTAGACAAATACCCCTTTTTAAGCTCAAATTTAGCCATCCCCCCCTCCTAAAAAGTAAAGCATAGAAATAGCTATAGATAGGGAAAGAACAAGTACATATTGGAATTGTACCCAGTTGGTCAGTAGGTTTACTTTTTTTTTTTAATTTATGTGTGGACACAGCTTGTAGCAATGTTTTATCGATACAGAAAAAAGTACAAAGCATTAATCCTAAAGCTGCGAGAAAGTTAAGGGGGAAACCATCACGAACTTTATAGACACTCTGTATTGAATGGAGTAATACCAAGGGTAACAAAATTCGTTTTTTGTAACCAAAATGGGAAGGTCCCTCCCTACCTACCTATCTAGTTGTACCTATTCACCACAATTTTACCCCCCCCCCTAACGTTCCCCTTCTTTCCCCCCTCCCGTGCCCCTCTTTCTTCCAGGACTTTGTCCCGAAGCATCTTTGCCAACATTTAAAGGTAAAATTTAAATTTTTCAAAATGAATAATTTCACTCGGAATTTAAGCATTTAAATTAAGGAAGAAGTAGAGAAAAAAAAATCCTGGTGAGACAGCTTCACACGGGCTTTCTATTTACAATGAAGGAAGTAGAAAAATAGGTAAAAACGAAATCGAATGTAGATGTCTCAACCGCCCTCTCCGTTTAGGAAAGCTGACCAATAAAAAAAGTAAAGAAAAAATCGCGACAAATATATACTAGCATTACTATAGGTTACCTAGCAAGCTACAGAAGCCTACAAGCCTTTAATTTGCTGAAATCATTTCCCCAAATTCGGATCTCAAATCGTTTCTTTATTTTCCACCCATTTTCGCGATTTTTTGAAAAAAATTGGGCACGATTTCAAAATTACAATAACCTGTTTTCCTTTCTGTAACCTCGTAAACACAATAGGACATAGTTTGCAGATTCCTAGTAGGTCTAGGTTACGCATTATGTAGGTATTAGGAAAGTAATAACTGAAACAATACGCACCCCCCCCAGCCCGCCCCCTTTCCCCTCCCTCCCACCCAGGTGGTGGAGGGAAGAAAAGTTGAACAGCTAACAATAAAATAGCGGCAGGGTAAGCGCAACTGTACGAAAAAAACGAGAATTAAATTAAAACAGGCCAAAAAGCCACCCAATTTGTCCTCTACCTCTGTCTCTACACTCTTCTCCTCTCCCTCCTCTTATAGTCTCTCTCTCCCTCCTTTTACTTCTTGGCTCCCTTCTCTTTTCCATCTTTTTTCCTTCTATCCCTTACCTTCTCTGTCTCTCTCCCGCCTCCTATCTCTCTTCTCTTTTTCTCCCTTTAATCTTTCTCCTCTTCATTTTCCTCTCCTAACATCTCCCCCTTTTGGTAAAAAACAAATCAGCATTTTTTCTTTATTTTGTTTTTATTTTTTTTTTTTAAGGTTTTTGACAGAGGGAAACTGTACCTAAACTGCTAAAGCTAAGGTCTTATCGTCCCGAAATCGAAGAGAGAAGGAAGACAGGATAGGAGAAAACCAGCCGTTCCGAGAACGAGACAGACGCGCTATCAACCAAGCTAACTAAGCTGGCTGAATTTATTCTTATTATTTATCTAATTTTTTACACACTCTTAAACTCTACCAACAGCTAGGACGTTCGTGCCTCAACCACTAGTTTTGATTTTCATTTCGTTTTCATTTTTAAAAAAGTTTTTTTTTTCTTTCTTTTTTTTTGTGGTTTTAAACTTTGCTAAAATTTCCACTACATTTTGATTTTAAACCGCTCTACGACACTGCAAGGTTTAATTTCAGCTCTTTCTCAACTTTCCCCAGTTGATTCCTCAGGCTTCAAAAACAGATCTCCTTCTTCCCCTCTTTTTTTCTCCTTCCCCTCCTTTTCTCAATTCCTCCTTCTCTTCTTCCTCCTCCTCTTTGTTCTCCATTTTTTCTCATCCTCCCCTCTCTTTAGTTTCCTTTACAGGAGTTTATTATACCCATGATTTTTTACCGTTTTCACTTTTCACCCTCTCTCTCCTACTTTCCTTCCGTCCACCATTCCTCCTCCTCCTCCTCCTCCTCCTCTTCCTCTATTTCTATAATTCTATATCTATGTATCGTCCTCTTTTTTATTGTCCTTCATTTTCAACTTCTCCTTTTTATCCATTTCCTTCTGTCGCTGCTTCATCTATTTTCTTCTGTTTCTCTTCCTCTCCTTCCTATTCCATTATCTTTTTCTTCTTCTCCCCGTTCTCCTCCTCCTAACAACTAAGTACCTATCTAATCATCACCTACCTCCTTTTCTTTCTCCTTCTCCTCTTCCTCCTATTTTACCTCCACCTCCTCCTACTTCCCCCATTCCTTATCTATTCACACCCATTCTCACCCCCTCTTTTTCCCTCCGTTTTTAAAATGGCAATAAATTTTCAAAATATTACTACAGGATACTAACCTCCCCGGCCGAGTGGGTATCACACATCGGAGGTTCCAGGTTCGATTCCCGGTGTGGGGCAAAGATGTTTCAAATTTCCGGGAAAAAAATGAAGCTCTTGAACTTAATGGAGGATATGAATGTCACAACCTACTATGATCTCAAGAGGAAGGCAAAAGACAGGGAAACATGGCGGACTGCAGCAAACCAGCCTTATGATGGCTGTTAACCAATGATGATGATGGCACCAACTGTTATAGTTGATAGATAGGTACCTCAAATGAGCCAATTTTTTTTTTCTTTTACCGTTTGTCCTTTTTGTGTCCAGAATTTTTGGTGCACCCTGTATTGCTTAAACTGTGTGTTTAAAAGGGTAACCATTCTCCTCCTTTCAATTCTACTTCTTCTCCTCCTCCTTCTCCTCCTCCTCCTTTTCCCTTCTTCTCCCTCTCTTCCCCTCCCGTCTCTAACCGAGTGTGGTGAAATAAGGTGAAATTATTATTAAGTTTTCCCAACAAAATTTTATTTCTCTTGTGTTGTTGTACAGGTATTGTTTATATTCGCATTTTCTACCTCATCTCCCCCGTTCCGTGTTTACCCCTCTCTGCCCTACTTTCGTTTTTACACCGCTCTAACCTACTTGTTCCATGTTAACCCCTGTCTGCCCTACTTTCGTTTTTAACCCGCTCCAAGCCCTGTTTTTGTTTCCTACGCTCCGTGTCGGTGCGGCTTCGACGTTCACTCTGCGTCAGGAGTGGGGGTAAAATTTTTGGAAACAAAACATGACATCTAGCGGAGAAATTGCAAAACAATTTTGTTCTTGATGCTACTCGAGAGATACGCCGCTCGAAGAGATACGCCAGGAGGGGAAGTGAAATGAAAAACACGCATCTAGTTCATCATACGCGCGTCGGAATGAAAAACAATACTCTAAAAGTCTAAACCTACTGTGTTTACCCTGTTCTGTGTTTACCCCGCTCTACCCTACTTCTTGTTTCGTTTTTATCCAAGAATACCCTTCCTTCTTTTTACCCCCATTCTGCCCTACTTACACTCTTCATTTTGTTTACTTTTCCATCCGTAGGAAAACTTTCCTCATTTTTTATATTTCCCGTAAAACTTAGGGTTAGGTGGGGTGGGTGTGTCTCTTACCCCCGGTGAGGTATTTTTTTTTAAATATTATTAACAAAAAATAATCTTTCTTTCGTACTTGTTCTTTTCTTCTTTCTTATTCTTCTTCTTCTTCCTTTCCTTCGTCTTCTCCTGCTCTTTGCATTTTGGCGTTGTTTATTGTTGTACAGTTGCATCCTTTTTACGATTGTTCTTATTATTTTTCGTTTTCTCAAGTCAGCAACGAAGAAGAAAAAATAGAAGAAGAAAAAAAGAGAGGAGGAGATAGTAAACAACAAAAATTAGAGAGGGCGAGAGAGAGCTGAAAAAGAGGAAGGGAATGGAGAGAAGAGAAGGAGAGAAAGAGAGAGAGGAAGAGAAAAGAGGATAGAGGAGAGATAAAAAAGGAGGGAGAGAGGGAGAGAAAGGAAGAAGAAGAGAGAAAGAGAGAGCTATTGCAAACGAAAAACGTTTCTTTTGCAGGATCTTATTATGAAAACCTCGACAGCAAATCCCAGAGAGAGAGAGAGAAAGAGAGAAGGAGGGTGAGAGACAGAGAGAAAGAAGCTTAAAAAAGAAAATAGAGAACCCTTCGAGAGAAACAGAGAAAGAAAGAAAGAGAGAGAGAGAGAGAGAGAGAGAAGTTCAAAGTTCAACACAAAACTTGCATCATCATGGGGGTAACAAAAAACTGGGAACAATTATTTCTCTCTCTCCCTCCCTCTCTACCCCTCCCTCTCTCCCTCCGTCTCTCTCTCTCTCTTCCCTTCTTTCTTTCTATTTCTCTGACAATGTAGTTAGAAAAAGAGAGAGGGGGGGGGAGATTTCTCGTTCTTGTTTTTTCAAGTCAACATTTTGAAGAGAGAGAGAGAGAGAGAGAGGGAGGGAGAAAGAGAGAGAGAGAGGGAGGGAGAAAGAGAGAGAAGTATTGTTCTTCCTTTTCGTTTTCTCAAGTCAGCAACGAAGAAGAAAAAAAAAGAGGAGGAGATAGTAAACAACAAAAATTAGAGAGGGCGAGAGAGAGCTGAAAAAGAGGAAGGGAATAGAGAGAAGGAGAGAGGAAGAGAAAAGAGGATAGAGGAGAGATAGAAAAAGAGGAGGGAGAGAGAGAGAAAGGAAGAAGAAGAAGAGAGAAAGAGAGAGCTATTGCAAACGAAAAACGTTTCTTTTGCAGGATCTTATTATGAAAACCTCGACAGCAAATCCCTTTTCGTTTTCTCAAGTCAGCAACGAAGAAAAAAAAATAGAAGAAGAAAAAAAGAGAGGAGGAGATAGTAAACAACAAAAATTAGAGAGGGCGAGAGAGAGAGCTGAAAAAGAGGAAGGGAATAGAGGGAAGAGAAGGAGAGAAAGAGAGAGGAAGAGAAAAGAGGATAGAGGAGAGATAAAAAAGGAGGGAGAGAGAGAGAGAGAGAAAGGAAGAAGAAGAACAGAGAAAGAGAGAGCTATTGCAAACGAAAAACGTTTCTTTTGCAGGATCTTATTATGAAAACCTCGACAGCAAATCCCAAAATGAAAAGAGAGGAAAAAAACCAGAAGAAGAAGAAGAGGAAGAAGAAGGAGAGGAAGAAGAAGAGGAAGAAGAAGAAGAGGAAGAAGAAGAAGAAGAAGAAGAGGAAGAATAAGAAGAAGAAGAAGAAGACGAAGAAGAAGAAGAAGAAGAAGAAGAAGAGGAAGACGAAGAAGAAGAAGAAGAGGAAGAAGAAAATAAAGGAAAATAGTCAACTTTTTTTTTTTTTTTTAAAGCAAAATAAACAAGGGAATGAAAACTGTTGGCTGTTTTGTTTTACAGGACTGTTAAACAGTGTTTACCACTTCTTCTTCTTCGTCTCCTACATCTTCTTTTCCTGCGTCTCCTTCCAAGTACTTCTACTTTCTTTCCTTCTTGTTGTTGTTCTCCTTCGCGTGCAAGGCGAGCGCAGTGACCACTACGCCATGGGAGCTGACGATTTCAAATTTAACAATACCTATTTTCTTTCTAATATGTAACTCGTACACAATAGGTACATAGTGCAGATTCCTAGTAGGTCTAGGTACGCATTATGTAGGTAATAGAAAGTAAAACTGGAACAATACCACCCCGCCCCCTTTCCCTCCCCTCCCCACCCAGTGGAGGGAGAAACTGAACAGTACATAAAATAGGCAGGTACCAACTGTACAGAAAAAAAACGAGGAATTAAATTAAAAAGCCAAAAAGCCACCCAATTTGTCTCTCTCTACGCTCTGTCTCTTACACTTTCTCTCCCTCTCTTATAGTCTCTCTCCCTCTCTTTTTCTTGCTCCCTCTCTTCCCATCTTTCCTCTATCCCTTACAATTTCTCTGTCTCTCTCCGCCTCTATCTCTCTCTCTTTCTCCCTATCTTCTCCTCCTTGTCTTCATCTTTCCTCTCCTCCATTCCCCTTTGCTGAAACAAAATCACATTTTTCTTTATTTTTGTTTTATTTTTTTAAAGGTTTGACAGAGGGAACTGTAACTGCTAAGGTCTTATCGTCCCGAAATCGAAGAGAGAAGGAAGACAGGATAGGAGAAACCCAGCAGGCAAAGATGTTTCAAATTTCCGGAAAAAAATGAAGCTCTTGAACTTAAATACGGACTGCATCAAACAAATAATGGAGGATATGAATGTCACAATAACCTACCATGATCTCAAGAGGAAGGCAGAAGACAGGGAAACATGGCGGACTGCAGCAAACCAGCCTTATGATGGCTGTTAACCAATGATGATGATGGCACCAACTGTTATAGGTGATAGATAGGTACCTCAAATGAGCCATTTTTTTTTTTTCTTTTACCGTTTGTCCTTTTTGTGTCCAGAATTTTTGGTGCACCCTGTATTGCTTAAACTGTGTGTTTAAAAGGGTAATTTTGTGGGCTTTCGCGGGCCGCAGAAATGAACTCGCGGGCCGCATGCGGCCATTGGGCCGCGGGTTGGACAACCCTGACCTAGATGGTCACTCATATAAACAGATACTAACCACGTGCATCGTGCAATGTTGCTTATAGAATTTCAATCAATGAAATATTTTATTAATTAGAGTCGGTGTAAATAATAATCCCCAACTAAGAACCCTAGTCAACTATAAAATAAGGTAAGGAAATATTTTATTTTACTTCTTAAGAATTTTCTATGGCCGCACCCTGGTATGGTGTAGGTTAGGATCCAGCTAACTAGACTTACAGGTTAGGATCTGATTCATTGACTGAATACTGAGTGTAATATTCTTTTCACTCACTCTTTACATCTAGTATGTAGAGGAAGTAAATAATATTTATGTAAGTGCGATATAGGTACCTGGGTTCACAAAAAATTATTAATGTGAGGAGGAGATGGCAGGGCCTTTTACGGTTTTGAAAAATTTCTCTGACGATCAGAATTTTTATGAGACAGAAGACAGAATATTCTTAAGATTGTAGACTAAATTTTCAAAAACTTCGCCTGCGGTGTGACTCGCCCCGAATCACCTTTATGGGATTGCGGCTCCCGCATATAAGGTTAGTGGGCGCCCTTGTTTTAATCGATCGATAGTTTAATCGATCAGTTTCAAAGGTTTGACATTTCAGGCGCCTACGCGCTACTAAGTAAACTTTGCGCGTCTACGCTCTCAATATGCGACGCATCAAGAGGTTTTCGTACTTTATTTACCTTTTGGGTGGGGACTGCTGGTTTCGCCCCCCCCCCCCCTTGATAAATATTAAGGGGGCCCGAACTCGGCGAACATGGCGCCATA
>NW_007379820.1:21859-33465 GCF_000475195.1 Diaphorina citri
GCCACTGCTTTAGACAATGTCTGGACACACCTTTAGACATGAAACCTCCGTATACAGAGTAGAATTGTAGACATACCCCAATATTATTTTAGTGAACCTCTAATTCACGTTAGGTATAGCACTAACTTCGTCAAAGATAGGGTAGGTTGGGGTTAGGAGTAGGTTGGGGGTAATTTTGGCCGCCAGAATGTCAAGTCACTGAACTCTGGGTGTGTATTGAAATATTGAAGGTTAATGTCTCTTGTTTTCAACATGATTACCCTTACCTTGACTTGAGCAGCCGTTCTCAATACCTTGGGGCAATTTACCCCGTTTTGTCTTTCCCCAACCCCACAGTGGAGCCAATAACGTATTTTTTTCAAGGAGAAACTCACACGTGCGTCAAGATTTTGGAATATTGGAGGAATTTGAGGGACTTATTGATTTCTACTTGTGAATCTTTGAGGATGGTACTTAAGTTGACTACTGTGGGTGACCCAAACCTTTTGACTCGTAGATCCTGTGGAGCAAGGGACATTCCGTAAAAATGTGTGTTGACAGTGAGTGGTTGTCCACAGGAACATTCCGGTGGCTGCACCATTTAGGTATATCTGTCGCTCCCAGAAGTGTGCAACTTGTTCTGCGCTCGGAAAAGTTTGAGAGCCACCGTTTCAGACTTTGGGGGAGTTAAAAGTCATGTTCGAATACACTGAACACACAAGCTTGTAATTATCTTCCAAATGGATTAGACTTTAGACGTAATGGCTTTTCTAAGAAGTTTCTCGGAGAGTTTCGAGAAATGGGAAAAGGATTAGGAAGACCATAGGTACATTGAAAGAAGAAGCTAGGGTAGCGAAGAGAAACAATCAGGTTTTCATTCAGAAAGAGGTGTTTTTGTTTTGCTCCTTCAAATTCAAACTTTCAAAGCCCTCTTCAACGATGTTTATTGTTTTCCAAAATTTGCCTTTGCTTTGTTTTGTTTTATTTGTTCTATTTCTGCTTTGATTTCTGGAACTGTTGAAGGATGAAAGGTAAATTGTTCTGAGAACTCTTCAAACTCCAAGTGGCCCTTTTAGTTTCTATTGAAGCCAGCCTAGTTAGCTTAGTTGGTAGTGCGTCTGCCTTGTAAAGCGCTAGGCCGCGGGTTCGATTCCCGCCCGGGGCGGATTTTATCCTGATGGGATAATATATTATTGATTTGATTTTACTTTACTTTCATCTTTAATGTAATGATTTTCCTTTTAATTCCTTTATTCCTTTTTAATGTTTCCTAATAACTACCAATATGATGTTTAAGTCACCCATCCATTTATTGGCCTTGCTCGGCGTAGCTTAACATAGGTGACGCTAAAACCGGTCTTGAATTATCGACTGAACTATATCACCCTGTACCTATTGTTATTACGTTTTTATTTTCCTAGTGTTTCTTTTCCGTTACACCCCGTATTATGGATGAAACAGATATCAGTGTCTGTGTGGATATCGAATTACCGTTATTTTCGAGGTGATACAAAAGAGGGGAGGGAGGGGGATACAAAAGATAATGATGTAACCTCTGAGAACACTTCTAAACAAGGAGGGAGGGGGAATTTCTAAACGAGGAGTAGGAGAAGGAGGAGGAGAAGGAGAAGGAGGAGGAGAAGGAGTAGAAGGAGGAGGAGGAGAAGGAGGAGGAGGAGGAGGAGAAGGAGAAGGAGGAGGAGAAGGAGTAGGAGAAGGAGGAGGAGAAGGAGGAGGAGGAGGAGGAGGAGGACAAAGAAAACAGCAAATGGAACTCACGAGGTTCGGAGGGCACACACAAAAAGTCTTCATTTTCCTAAAGGCGGCCATAGATGATCAAACTTCAAGCCAGTTTGACAAACAAAATTGAGATTGTGTGTAGAGTGTTGGATTGTTTGTTTGATGGATTGTTTGTTTGATGCCGAGTTCGATGGGTTTTTGTCACACAAATGTTTGCTGTTTGGAGGTTTGACAAACTTATTTCAACATCAAACTTTCAAACCAACAAACTATCAAACTTCTAAATTCTTTCTCAATATTGGTACAGGTTATACCTACTGTTGTTTGTTATTGATAATAATTAAGCATTCGACAAACTGATTTTCTTGATTTTTTCATCAAGAATCATTTGATTGTGAAATTTTTGTCCTCTTGATTAAACTTAAGTAAGCTAGAAGGCTGATAGGAGCTAAAAAGAAGGTTGGTGAAACCCACCCTAGGAACTAAAAAGAAGGTTGGTGAAACCCACCCTCAATGTTGTTTACACAAAGGTCTGTCCGTATATGATATTCACACCAGAAAGTCGTGTGATGTTCACACCAGATTTTTCTATGCATGTAGCGACATACTTTTAGGTGGGTGGGTATTATATTGTATATGTAACGGGTTTGCATTGTTTTTAATTTCATTCATCCTTTCTCTCCTCCTCCTCCTCTTTCTAATTCTTCCTCTTTCTCTTCTTCACCTCCTCCTCATCCTTCTTCTTTCTCTTCCTTCTGTTCCTTCTTCTCCTTCTTCCCCTCCTTTTCTAAATTCCTCCTCCTCCTCTTTGTTCTCCATTTCTTCTCTTCTTCCCTTCCCTTAGGTTCCTTTACAGGAGTTTATTATACCCATGATTTTTTACCGTTTTCACTTTTCACCCTCTCTCTCCTACTTTCCTTCCGTCCATCACTCTCCTCCTTTCAATTCTACTTCTTCCCCTCCTCCTTCTTCTACTTCTCCTCCTCCTTTTCCCTTCTCCTCCCTCTCTTCCCCTCCCGTCTCTAACCGAGTGTGGTGAAATAAGGTGAAATTATTATTAACTTTTCCCAACAAAATTTTATTTCTCTTGTGTTGTTGTACAGGTATTGTTTATATTCGCATTTTCTACCTCATCTCCTCCGGTCCGTGTTTACCCCTCTCTGCCCTACTTTCGTTTTTACACCGCTCTAACCTACTTGTTCCATGTTAACCCCTCTATGTTCTACTTTCGTTTTTAACCCGCTCCAAGCCCTGTTTTTGTTTCCTACGCGCCGCGTCGATGCGGCTTCAACTTGACGTTCACTCTGCGTCAGGAGTAGGGGTAAAATTTTTGGAAACAAACATGACATCTAGCGGAGAAATTGCAAAACAATTTTGTTCTTGATGCTACTCGAGAGTCGCTTCCGGAATTTAGGACGCGGCGTTCTCTCGAAGAGATACGCCAGGAGGGGAAGTGAAATGAAAAACACGCATCTAGAATAGAATAGAATATACCTTGTTTATCCTGCTCGAATGAGACTAAAAAGTCCCTTTACCCCAGCAGTCTAAACAAGGTCTCGTGTATTTTATGGGTTTAACATTTTACAATACATAATTATTACAATAGACCTTGCTTAAATATATAAAAAAAAAACAATAATATTAATGAGAAGAAGAAAAGTTCGCGCGTCTAGTTCATCATACGCGCGTCGGAATGAAAAACACTACTCTAAACCTACTGTGTTTACCCTGTTCTGTGTTTACCCCGCTCTACCCTATACTTCTTGTTTCGTTTTTATCCAAGAATACCCTTCCTTCTTTTTAGCCCCATTCTGCCCTACTTCCACTCTTCATTTTGTTTACTTTTCCATCCGTAGGAAAACTTTTCTCATTTTTTATATTTCCCGTAAAACTTAGGGCTAGATGGGGTAAGGTGTGTCTCTTACCCCCGGTGAGGTATTTTTTTAATATTATTATTAACAAATAATAATCTTTCTTTCGTACCTACTTGTTCTTTTCTTTTTTCTCCTTTCTTATTCTTCTTCTTCTTCTTCTTCTTCTTTTTCCTTTCCTTCGTCTTCTCCTGCTCTTTGCATCTTGGCGTTGTTTATTGTTGTACAGTTGTACACTTCTTATGATTGTTCTTATTATTACTAACATCATTAGGTATTATCTAAGTATTATTTCTTTTCTATAGCACCCGGTAATGTTACCTTTTTCTAAGTGTGTCTTTTCCATATCACCCTGTACCTATTGTTATTACGTTTTTATTTTCCAAGTGTTTCTTTTCCGTTACACCCTGTATTATGGATGAAACAGATATCAGTGTCTGGGTGGATATCGAATTACCGTTACTTTCGAGGTGATACAAAAGAGGGGAGGGAGGGGGATACAAAAGATAATGATGTAACCTTTGAGAACACTTCTAAACAAGGAGGGAGGGGGAATTTCATGATACAAAAGAGGGGAGGGAGGGGGATACAAAAGATAATGATGTAACCTTTGAGAACACTTCTAAACAAGGAGGGAGGGGGAATTTCTAAACGAGGAGTAGGAGAAGGAGGAGGAGAAGGAGTAGGAGAAGGAGGAGGAGAAGGAGGAGGAGAAGGAGGAGGAGGAGGAGGAGAAGGACAAAGAAAACAGCAAATGGAACTCACGAGGTTCGGAGGGCACACACAAAAAGTCTTCATTTTCCTAAAGGCGACCATAGATGATCAAACTTCAAGCCAGTTTGACAAACAAAATTGAGATTGTGTGTAGAGTGAATTTGAAGGATTGTTTGTTTGATGCCGAGTTCGATGGGTTTCTGTCACAAAAATGTTTGCTGTTTGGAGGTTTGACAAACTTATTTCAACATCAAAATTTCAAACCAACAAACTTCTAAATTCTTTCTCAGTATTGGTACAGGTTATACCTACTGTTGTTTGTTATTGATAATAATTAAGCATTTGACAAACTGATTTCCTTGATTTTTTCATCAAGAATCATTTGATTGTGAAATTTTTGTTTTCTTGATTAAACTTAAAAAAAAAAAAGTTTGTCAAACCCCGTTTGACAAAGTGGTTCGATCGCGTGTGGCCGCCCTAATAGGTTGGGGTAACGCAGGGTTGTCAAGGGGGGGCTTCAACACTAATGGGGTATCATTTACACGGCTTTATCTCCGACTGAGGGAGATATTAAAATGAATGAATACACACGTACAAAAAGTATGAATAATATTCCCTGACACAAAACTCCAAATAAGACTATTACGTACCTGAGCGACGGAGTGGCACATTGCTTACTCCACGATGATGTTTCCCCTGAAAAAAAAATAAATAATAAAATAAGTTCTCTTTTCCTTTTTCTCCCTCCTTTCTTTTTTTCTCTCCTTTTAATGTTGGACAAAAACCGGTTGGGTGGAAGAGCTCACTAAGTGAGAATCCTGCCATTATAGTTTTAAAAAAGGCCTAGGTGAATCCAATAGTATAAAGCAAAGCTGGGCGTGAAAAGCACACGACTTTCTATTACACTACCATTGTTAGGAGACCTATAGTCAATTTAGGAGACTCAATCGCGAAAGCCTCCTAGGTAGGACCTATAATAGGTAATAGGTAGTAATAAAAAGAAATTATACTATTAGAGGTCCCTCCATTCGGTGACATGTTACCCACCTTCTCACATTAACCTGACCCAGCCTGGAGTGGGGCCGGGAAAAGCCGGAAGCACGCGATTACCTAGACCTAGATCAGGGTTGTCCAACCTTTGCGCACCCGAGGGCCACAAGAGACCAAGGAAGAGAGTTGGCGGGCCGCAAAGTTAAAAAATCAACTCACAGGTGGGGCCTTCTACACGGGTTTTTGTGGGCTTTCGCGGGCCGCAGAAATGAACTCGCGGGCCGCATGCGGACCTTGGGCCGCGGGTCGGACAACCCTGACCTAGATGGTCACTCATAACAGAGATTTCAATCAATGAAATATTTTATTTTACTTCTTAAGAATTTTCTATGGCCGCACCCTGGTATGGTGTAGGTAGTAGGTTAGGATCCAGCTAACTAGACTTACAGGTTAGAATCTGATTCATTGACTGAGTACTGAGTGTAATTCTTTTCACTCACTCTTTACATCTAGTATGTAGAGGAAGTAAATAATATTTATGTAAGTGCGATATAGGTACCTAGGTTCACAAAAAATTATTAATGTGAGGAGGAGATGGCAGGGCCTTTTACGGTTTTGAAAAATTTCTCTGAAGATCAGAATTTTTATGAGACAGAATATTCTTAAGATTGTAGACCAAATTTTCAAAAACGTCGCCTGCGGTGTGACTCGCCCCGAATCACCTTTATGGGATTGCGGCTCCCGCATATAAGGTTAGTGGGCGCCCCTGTTTTATAAACTATCGATCAGTTTCATAGGTTTGACATTTCAGGCGCCTACGCGCTACTAAACTTTGCGCGTCAATATGCGACGCATCGAGAGGTTCTCGTACTTTATTTACCTTTTGGGTGGGGACTGCTGGTTTCGCCCCCCCCCCCCCCTCGATTAAGTATGCATAATCGATGATGCCCATCACTAGGTAAAACTCCCTTCACAAAAGCCCTTAGCAGTCTCCAGAGACAACCTTTATCAAACAAAAATGTAGAACTCGTTTCGTTCGGTCAAAATAGAACAATGTATAGTTTGAGCTTTTCTTTTACAATCTCTCTCTCTCCTTCTACTTGTTTTTATAACGGTTTGCATTGTGTTTTAAATTTCTCATTCATCCTTTTTTACTTTCTATTACGTTGTGTATGGGGGGAGCTTATAGGTACTTTGTAGTTTGTAATGAGAAAGTGTAATGGTTTCCTAATACCGTACTCGTATGTACAGAGGATGCGACTTTAGCCTTAGCATAAAATTAGGGCCATCCGCCTATAAGATTGGATATAAAATCCGCCCCGGGTGGGTATCGAACCCACATGATTGGACCTGTTACAGTACTGCACCGTGGATCTTTGTAGTTTGTAATGAGAAAGTGTAATGGTTTCCTAATACCGTACTCGTATGTACAGAGGATGCCACTTTAGCCTAGCATAAAATTAGGACCATCCGCCTATAGATTAGATATGAAATCCGCCCCGGGTGGGAATCGAACCCACATGATTGGACCTGTTAAACACAGTCACCGTGGATTTCACCAATATTTTTTAAGCTCCTAGATAAGCTAACAGCCTGTTAAGTTCCATTTAATTTGTATAGGCTTAGCAGGCCTGTTAAGCTAACAGTGCCCTAAATCACCAAAGTATGGAAAAGTATTTACAATTCCATATTTCGATATGATTCGTCCAAATTCAAAATTCTGCTTTTCTCCTCCTCCTTCTCCTCTTCCTCCTCCGCTATTTGTACGTGTCATCTCCTTTTTATTCTTAATTTTAAACTCCTTCTCCTCCGCCCTATTGACTCTATTCCATTATCTCTATCTCCTCTTCTTCGTTTTATTTATTTATTCTTTGCATTCTCCTCCTTCTGCTGCTGCTTCATCTTCTTTTCTTTTCCTCTCCTTCCCCCACTCCATTATCTTTTCCTTCTCCTGCCTGTTCTCCTCCTCCTCCTCCTCCTCCTCCAAAAAACTAAGTATCCAATCATCACCTTCTTTTTCTCCCTCCTCTTCCTGCTTCCCTCATTCCTTATCTATTCACACTCATTCTCATCCCCTCTTTTCCCCTCCGTTTTTAAAATGGCAATAAATTCTCAAAATATTAATACAGGATACTAACCTCCCCGGCTGAGTGGGTATCACACATCGGAGGTTCCAGGTTCGATTCCCGGTGGGGCAAAGATGTTTCAAATTTCCGGAAAAAAAATGAAGCTCTTGAACTTAAATACGGACTGCATCAAACAAATAATGGAGGATATGAATGTCACAATAACCTACCATGATCTCAAGAGGAAGGCAGAAGACAGGGAAACAGCAAACCAGCCTTATGATGGCTGTTAACCAATGATGATGGCACCAACTGTTATAGGTGATAGATACCTCAAATGAACCTTATTTTTTTCTTTTACCGTTTGTCCTTTTTGTGTCCAGAATTTTTGGTGCACCCTGTATTGCTTAAACTGTGTGTTTAAAAGGGTAAAGATTCAACTTTTGTGGATATCACAGAATTACCAAATATGCCTCCTTTACCATCAATTTCCATATTTCAATAATATTGTTCGACTTATAATGCCACCCCTTTTTACGTTCCTTATCCTATATTTTTTCAATTTAGGAATGAGCTCTTTCAAACAGCTGTGTAGGTATTCCAGGTAGTTGTACCTCTTATTCACCTCTAGTTGCTTTGGTTTGAGTTGCTGAGTGGTACTCGAGTTCTGAGTGGTACTTTAACCTTTTTTTTTTTAATTTTCTCCTGGACATTGTTTTTCAGAGAAAATCCTTTTTCCTATACCTACAATACTCAAAAAACACCAAAGAGTGTTTCTTTTGTGTGGTTTAGAAGAGGTTTTTTTTATTAGATGTCGAGAGAGAGAGAGAGAGAGAGAGAGACGGAGGGAGAGAGAGAGAGAGAGAGACGGAGGGAGAGAGAGAGAGAGAGAGAACATTTTTTCGGAGGGAGAGAGAGAGAGGAGAGAGAGAAGGAGGGTAAGAGACAGAGAGAAAGAAGCTTAAAAAAGAAAATAGAGAACCCTTCGAGAGAAACAGAGAAAGAAAGAAAGAGAGAGAGAAAGAGAGAGAGAGAGAGAGAGAGAGAGAGAGAGAGAGAGAGAGAGAGAGAGAGAGAGAGAGTGATAACGACTCAAGGGGAGAGTGAGAAAGGGAGGAGAGGGGAGGGGGAGAGGGAGAGGGAAGGTTTGAGAGAGGAGGGGGGGAAAGAGAGAGGGAAAGAAGGGTATGAAAAACAAGACCTGCAAAAGAAAGGGAGAGAGGATATCATCCTATTACATTACATCATTATAAATCTTGTACACCAAACAGAGTAGAAAAAATGTCTGGTGTGAACATGGCACGACTTTCCATTACCTATCTATAAATGCCGAATAGTGGAACATGAAGTAGGTAAGGTATAATAAATACAGCTTTGAACAACTTCGAAGCCCAAGTAGTCTACAGAACAAGAATGATCGTTCTTAGATCAGTCTCAAGTCAAAATTGACCAATCAAATGCCTTGAGACTATGCTTAGCACGAACTTAAGAGCCAGCATTTTGTTCATAAATATGGGTGTACGTATGTATAGTGAGATCACTGAGCGGTCTGAGCACTCTCAGTGGCCTGCAACTATAGGGTTACCAGATGATTATTTTTAAACGCAGGACATTCTAGTTGAAAAAGCGGAACATTTTGAAAAAAAAAAGCGGGACAACTCGAAAATCGTACTAACTGGTTTAAAAAAAGTAGTAGGTAACCTACCTACATAGAATTAAATAGGGGGTACCTACAAGATGACTGTGACGGGCACAGAGTATGCTGTTTTATTCCCGAACTTTATTCGAATGATCGTATTTTACTCGTAATAATTGTACCTACCTAATTACATATAAGATGTTATTTAGCTCGCTTGTTTTTTTTTTTTTTTTTTTTTTTTTTTTTTTTTTTTTTTTTTACCTTTATTATACTCGTAACTGCAAACTTAAGCAAACAAAGTGTTAAAACAGATTACGATTATCAACATCAAAGAAAAATGGACATTTTACTGATATTCTTAAGAAGCGGGACATTTTTGATATTTTGAGAAAGATGGCAGGACGCGGGACAAACCTTCAAAAAGCGGGACATGTCCTGCGAAATATGGACGTCTGGGAACCCTACTCTCAGTGGCCTGCAACGTCATCAACCAGATTACCAAACCGCCCGATTATGAATGTTTGGACCGATTCCAATACCTAAAACCTACATATACCTACTTCCTCCATTAAGGAATTTTAATTGTGTTAAGCATAGATGCTTGTCACAAATGCCGTTCCCCGCTTAATATACTACGCTAAATTTTATGGCTTGACTTGGACTCGAACCACCAACCTCCAGATTCAAAGTCCACCACCTATGAATGCCGAATAGTGGAACATGAAGTAGGTAAGGTATGATAAATCCTCTACAACTACCTACCTGAAAACGGCTACTTTCCCTGTCGCGTATAATATCTCTATAGTAGCGCAGTCAAACATTCTTGACTTGGCGGGGCGGAGCGCTACCGCGCTCCTTAATACAGCTTTGAACAACTTCGAATCCCGAGTAGTCTACGTATGTAGTTAGATCACTGAGCAGTCTGAGCTGTCTGAGCAGTCTCAGTGGCCTGCAACGTCATCAACCAGATTACTAAACCGCCCGATTATGAATGTTTGGACCGATTCCAATATGCACCTATACCTACATATATGTTCCTACTTCCTCCATTAGATTGTATGTAATTGTAAGCTGTAAGGGTTCATGTACTCGAACCTAAAAAATGTAATGGAAAGTAAAAAAAAACAATACTTCTCTCTCACTCTCTCCTCCTGCTCTTCTTTATCTCCTCCTCTTTCTTGCTCTCATCTTTTTTCTCTCTCTCCTACCTTTCTCTCTTTCTCTTCATTCAATTGTCTCTCCTCTCTCTCTTTTCTCTCTCTCTCTTTCTCTCTCTCTGTCTTTCTCTTTCTCTCTTTCTCTCTCTCTTTCTCCTCCTCTCCTTCTTCGTCCCCTTCTCCTCCTATCCCTCTCTCTTGTATCCTATTTTTCATCTCCCTCACTCTTTCCTTTCAATCAATGGATCTCTCTTTCTCTCTCTCTCTCTCTCTCTCCCTTTCTCTCTTCCTTCCTCCCTCCCTCTCTCTCTACACCCACTAAGTTTTTGTTTTTCTTTCTCTCTCGCTCACTTCACACACAATGAACAAATCAAATACAACAACAACAACAGTTATAACAGCTAAACTCAGAACAGTCAGTGGTGTCCAAAGTCAGGATCCGGGGTACCTATACATAGTGTAGACTGTAGGTAGCAAACCGATCAGTTGCGCTTACTTGGGTGATGTTTCAAAGTCATAGAGCAGGAAAAATGAGGACCAACGGAATTTTTCTTTTTTTTTCTACGATCCTGCTGTGACATACAATACGGTAAGCCGACATGTCCAACCTTTTGCTTGCAAATCCTAGAACCATTGCTTCAGTTTTTTTTAATCAATCTTTTTTTCTCTTATTTCATATAGGTAAATTAATCTAACTAAAATTTTAAATAACCATAACTAACTAGATTGATGGCTAGGTAGATATTTGCTCCTTTACAAAGTACATAATAAAAAAATAGGGAATAAAAATTAGTAATAACAATGGAAAATGACAGTAGTATAATTTTTCTAAATAGGTATGTGACTAGGAATGGCTAACTAAACTTTCTTTAATTTGTTTTTTAATCAATTTAGTATTTGTTTCGTCAATAAATTCTTGGCAGTAGGTATTTAATAATTGAGGAACAACAAAATCTAAACGTCTACGACCCCAGGTAAATGATTTAAGCTTAGTCCTGTAGAAGTCCTGTTGTCTTAAGTTGTAGGGTTGAACTACTAACTTCCTAAACTCAGTATTCTTAAAATGTAAACATAATAGGGTAAGTTTATACAACTGATCAGGGGTAAGTATTATTAAATCATCTCTGTCCATAAACAACAATTTTATAATCTTTCTTTGTGCTCTACACACTTTCTCTAGATCAGTTTGAGGTGCAAATGAGTACATAGTAACCCCGTACCTAAGTAGTGATTCTACGAGGGAAAAATAAATGGTTTTTTTCGTACCAAGGGGCATTCTCTCAGCATTAATTTTCATCATTTTGTAGTGAACTACTCTAAGTTTCTTGGCCAGGTTGTCAACATGTTGTTTCATTGTGAACTCGTCGTCCAGGATCACACCGAGGTACCGTGCATTATGAGTATAGTCAACTCTATGACAGGAACAAATAGTGGTCTCGTACGTCCGGTT
>NW_007379820.1:33751-37925 GCF_000475195.1 Diaphorina citri
AAAAAAACATAGATGTATACAAATCTATGAAAAAAAAAAAAAAATATATATTTTGTAAAAATAATAAAAATAAAAATAAAATAAAATGTTGAAATAAAACCCTGTGACCTAAATTAATACGTGTACAGTTAATAATTTTCTTTAAATTAGGTTGGGTTAGGTCTCTTTGGGGGATAAGACCTTTAGAAACAAGGAAAATACGTAATAAAAAAAACTATCGATAGTTATCGATGGCGCCGACTATCGATAGTTCTCCTCCTCTAGGTCATACATTTCGCGTCTGTTAGCGAGTGAAAGAAGACCAAGTGCTGACTCAACCAAATAGTAACTGAAGTTCGTACTATCAATATTGCTATTGCTCATCTTGTATTTCATCATTCTGAGAGCTATGTGTTGAATTCGCTCGATTGATTTGGAATGAACTTCATATCCTGTGCCCTAAATCACCAAAGTATGGAAAAGTATTTACAATTCCATATTTCGATATGATTCGTCCAAATTCAAAATTCTGCTTTTCCATTGGCTATTACACTTGTAAGATACTTTTCCATACTTTGGTGATTTAGGGCACAGCCTGTTAAGTTCCATTTAATTTGTATAGGCTTAGCAGGGCTGTTAGTAACCTAGAAGGCTGATAGGAACTAAAAAGAAGGTTGGTGAAACCCACCCTCAATGTTGTTTACCTAAAGGCTTGTCCGTATGATATTCACACCAGAAAGTCGTGTGATGTTCACACCAGATTTTTCTGTGCATGTATACCGACATACTTTTAGGTGGGAGGTGGGTATTATATTGTATATGTAACGGGTTTGCATTGTTTTTAATTTCATTCATCCTTTCTCTCCTCTTCCTCCTCCTCCTCCTCTTTCTAATTCTTCCTCTTTCTCTTCTTCACCTCCTCCTCATCCTTCTTCTTTCTCTTCCTTCTGTTCCTTCTTCTTCTTCTCCTCCTCCTTCTTATTCTCCTCCTCCTCCTCCTCCTTCTTCTTTCTCTCTTTTTATTTTTTTAAATTCTTTTTTCTATTAATAGCCCCCTCCCCCTCTCACTTTCCCATCAGTTTCCCAAGTTGACATTTTGAGTTATTGTTGCTCTCTATCTCTCTCTCTCTCTCTCTCTCTCTCTCTCTCTCGCTGTCTCTTTACTTTTATTTAATATTGATGGTTGCCATTGTAAAACAATAGAAAGGGAGTGAGCGAGAGAGAGAGAGAGAGAGAGAGAGAGAGAGAGAGAGAGAGAGACTAAAGTTGTTCTGGATTTTCCGTGCATTTATCCTTCAGACTTACCCAATCTATCGTTTCAATTTTTTGTTGAATTAGTTTATTGTCTGATATTTCCTTATACACCGGTCCTATTCTTGTTGTAGGTATTTGAGCTCCAATTTTAGAAACTCTTAATGCCACAAAATAGTGATCTGCCACTTTATCGGTAATTACTGAACTAGAATAGTTGTATTCTCTTTTCATCCTAACATTGATATGATCAATACAGGATTTGGTGACATTTCCTGCTAGGACTTCCTCTCTGGTGTATTCTTGAATAAGAGGTACTAATGTATGATTCTTCAGCATATTAACATAACGTACACATGTACTTTTCTTTTTTAAGCAAATATTGATGTCTCCGATCATGATTACATTGTCGGTCTTTTTTGTAGCATTTGTAAGCCAAAAATTTACATCCTCTAGAAATGAATTAAGGACAAGTTTGGGTGAACGATAGATAGCAAGAATGAGCCAATTAGTTTTGTGCACCTGATGGGTTAATCTGAAGGCTATGTTATCAGCTTGGTCTATATTATAGCACAGATTTTCTATCTCGAAATCATCTCTATAAAATACCATCACACCTCCACCTCCTCCTTTACTTACTCTACACTTGCTGATCTGATGGAACTTCTCAAGTTGATAGCACACTGCTTCCTCGCTGTTTACATCAATCTCCGTGAAGATAAGTACATCTAGGTAAGGCAGTACTGATTGCAGTTTGATACAGAGTTCGTCCCACTTTGCTTTCAGTGAGTTGATGTTAACGTGGATAACTGTAAGTAATTCATTAAAGGTAAGTTTAGATTTCCAAGAATCGATTTCTTCCAGGGTTTCACATTTAACTGACAATTTTTTTATATTGTTCAAATAAAAATTGTTTGTATTAACCATTGATTTCTATTAAGGAACCAGGTTTGTATAACAATGTACTGCAAGCTAGGTAGGTAAGTACTACATTTTACGCAGATCATCATTGCATAGGAGAGCTTCTATTTTCGAGTCTTTGGTTTTCTTGAGCAATATTTTTCCAGATTTTACCCACAGGAAGGCGTATTTTTTCTCCTCTTTGACTCTTTTAGCTTCATACAACAGTTTCTTGTAGTACGCAGTCAGATACTCGTTGAAAAATATCTTAGTAGGTACAATGTCCCCTAACTTATTGTACACCTTACCAGATTTGATCTTGGCCAAGACATCATTTCTCGTGGCTTCCGTTCTAAATTGTACAACAAGAGTTTGTGTCTTAACACCCTTCTTGTCCATTGGCTCCTTCACAATCTTCTCCACTCTGAATTGGATGTCCTCCTCATTCAGACCTGCAGCTTGCATCACTTTCGCAACAAACTGATTCTCATCCACCTTAGTATCCTTGAAACCAGATATTTCCATCTTTGTTGCCTGATCCTTTTGTTCTCTTTGGTGAAACATGGTCTCCAAGTGCTTCACTCTTGATTTCAGTTCCTGGTTTTCAGCTTCCTGTGTATTCAATCTTTTCTCCAACAACACATTCTTCTTTTCAACGTTCTTAACCGCCACAGCCAGATCTTCCATTTGTTTCCCGATGAAATCCAGAGACGTCTGAAAGTCATCCATCCTTTTGTTAATCAAGTCCTCCAGCTTGGAAAATCTCTGTGAGAACAGAACATCAGCATTTCCTCCGTCAGCATTGGCTCGACCAACACTTGGTGACTGAGTGTTGCTTGTGTTACTCTTGGTCCGAGAAGTCGAATTACCTTTGCAACTTGCACAAGTCCACGCCCCCCTTCTCTGGGGGCCCATTGTTCGCCATGAAGTTTCCCCCACCGTGTTGCATTGGAAATGGTAACTTTTGTCACAGTTACAACAAGTTGGAAATTCCGTGGGATTATCACATTCCAGCTCCTCATTACATCTTCCACACAAGAAACTCATAATGAGTAGGTACCTATGTAGGTATTTAGGTCACGAACGCACAGCTTCCGTTAAATAACTTCGATAAGTTTATACAGTACCGTGAGGAAGCACAACTCTAATGAATGACCGATATCTTGTTATCACTGTGCGTAAGTTTGTGTTTTAATGAAAGAATGAATGACACTTGGTTTATTTGTAGGTTCAGTTTGATTTAAATCATAACGTAATAAGAAGAGGTATCGTAGGTGATCCCGCCGGGTCAAAATAAAATAGTTTTCAAATTTAAAATAAAAAATCCTTTTTTTAAAAAAATAAAAGTCGCGAATGTTTTTGTTTACGTTTTAACTGTTATTGTTTTTAATGTTTGCTTTTATTTAGTTATTCTTTTGTTTTGTTACCTTAAACTTTGATGACGTGTTTTTATGACGTATTTAACTACACAATCCGATTAAATAGTTATAAATAATTTATAAATTATTTCGTTAAATACGGCTTAAAATGATAAATTTTTTATAGAAAACTGATATTTAAGCATAAAAAACACCATAAAAATGTCCAATGTTACTTACAGCTTTGTAGATTTCGTTATAACTTGGTTTATAATAACAATGGAATCACTCGGTTTTTTAGGCCTAAGCCCAAGCAACACCACTTAAATTGAAGAAAAGCCTAGTTAATTTAATAATTGTTTGTGAAACTTAACTTTATATTAGAAAAGGATACACTGTGTACCAGAAAAACACCACTTCGATACTCAAAGGTTAGTAAAATCGTTAATTAGTTAGAAAATAAGGGATCAAATTTCGAATCGACCGACGCGACGCGCAGAGGGAGAGAGAGAGATCGTGAACCTTTTCTTGTAACTTGAGAGTTGAGCATAAAAAGGCCGTGAAATAATATACACAGGTATTTTTATTTATTTATCTAGATAATATGTACCTATAAGTAGGCTTGCCAAATATCCAAAATGTCGATTCGGGACGCGAATCCGCGAACATAATTGCCAAATCCGCGA
>NW_007379821.1:0-5000 GCF_000475195.1 Diaphorina citri
ACCGAAGATACACCTGCCCTGAAATATTATGAACAAGTTAAGCCTATACTATTTGTAGCATATTCCTGATAATCCAAAAACCTCTTATAGAAATTGAATCTCTCTCTCTCTTTCTCTCTCTCCCCCCTCTACTCATCCTCTTTCCTTTCTTTATTTCCATTCTCAGGACCTCTTATAGAAATTGAATCTCTCTCTCTCTTTCTCTCTCTCCCCCCTCTACTCATCCTCTTTCCTTTCTTTATTTCCATTCTCTTCCTATCTCCATCTCCTCTTCCTCCCTCTCTCTCTCTCTCTCTCTCTCTCTCTCTCTCTCTCTCTCTCTCTCTCTCTCTCTCTCTCTCTCTCTCTCTTCTCCCCCTCTCTCTCTCTCTCTCTCTCTCTCTCCCTTCCTCTCTCTCTCTCTCTCTCTCTCTCTTCCTCTCTCTCTCTTTCTCTCTCTCTCTCTCTTTCTCTCTCTCTCCCTCCCTCTCTCTCTCCCTCTCTCTCTCCTTTTCTATTTCTCTTCTTTATCATCTTACAAAATAGAAATAGTCGATGAATAAAAGATCTACGAAAAGCAATCGGAAAAGACATTGGAAAATAGAAAACTAAAGTGTGGAAGAGATAGAAAAAAGAGTGAAAAAGCTATAATAGACACACAGAGAGAGGGAGGGAGAGAAAGAGAAGGGAATGCGAGAGGGCGAGAGAAGGGGAGAGAGCAGGAATGAAAGAAAAAGAGAGAGAAAGAAAGAGGAATATAAAAAAGAGATAGTGTGAAAGAAAGGAAGTGAGGGAGAGGGAGAGAGAGGGAGACAGACAGAGCTATAGATAGACAAAGAGAGGGAGAGAGTTACCTGAGATACAGACTGTTTAAACAAGTGTCCATTGAAAGGAGATGGAGAAATAGGAGAGAGAGAGAGAGATTTTGATTTTTTGATTTGATTGAAAATAACATGTTTATTTATTTTGAGATAATATACAATAATGCACGACAATAATGCACAATAAGAGGAGAGAGGGAGAGAGACAGAGATTATATAAAAGAGAGAAACAAAGAACACGTGGAAAGAGATAAAGAATTGAAAAATATTTGGCAACGGTTGGCGGTATTTTGACCGCTTTTTGGCGGTTTTCGACCGTTTTTTTGGCGGTTTTCAGCTATACTGACTAAACGGTTAGAGATATTGTAAAAGTTAATATATATTAACACCCAAATAAGCATCATTCGATAGGATAAGGAGGGTCGTGTGATGTTCACACCAGATTTTTTTTTTCTTTTAGATCGAGTCATTGGCATCGAGAGAAAAATAGACAGAGATACACAGTAAAAGAGCGAGATCGAGAATATTATATCTTTTAGATCGAGTCATTGGCATCGAGAGAAAAATAGACAGAGATACACAGTAAAAGAGCGAGATCGAGAATATTATATTCTTCTCTCCCTCCCTCTCTCTCTCTCTCTCTCATTCTCCTTCCTATATTCTCTTGCTCTCTATCTTCATTTATCTTATTTCATCAGTGCCTATCGGCATAGAAAAAAAAATATTCCATTCGTATCATATAGGAGAGTGCTGCGGTAGGTAGGTATTGCTTTTAAAGAAATTAAGAAAAGGAAGAAGAAGAAGAAGAAGAAGAAGAAGAAGAAGAAGAAGAAGAAGAAGAAGAAGAAAAAGACCACGTATAGAGAAGAAAAAGAAAGAAAAGGAGGAGGAGAAGAAGAAGAAAAAAAGGAGGAGAAGAAGAAGAAGAAGAAGAAGAAGAAGAAGAAGAAGAAGAAAAAGAAGAAGACCACGTAGAAGAAAAAGAAAGAAAAGGAAAAGGAGGAGGAGAAGAAGAAGAAGAAAAGAAAAAGGAGGAGGAGAAGAAGAAGAAAAAAAAGGAGGAGGAGGAGGAGAAGAAGAAGAAGAAGGAAAAGAAGAAGACCACGTAGAAGAAAAAGAAAGAAAAGAAAAAGGAGGAGGAGAAGAAAAAGGAGAAGAAGGAGAAGAAGAAGAAAAAGGAGGAGAAGAAGAAGAAGAAAAAGAAGAAGAAGACCACGTAGAAGAAAAATAAAGAAAAGAAAAAGGAGGAGGAGAAGAAGAAGAAGAGAAAGAAGAAGGAGGAGAAGAAGAAAAAGAAAAAGGAGGAGGAGAAGAAGAAGAAGAAGAAAAAGAAAAAGGAGGAGAAGAAGAAGAAGTAAAAAAAGCAGGAGGAGAAGGAGAAAAAGAAAAAGGAGGAGGAGAAGAAAAAGAAAATGGAGAAGGAGAAGGAGGAGGGAAAGAAGGAGAATACGACGAAGACGAAATAGAGACAGATGAAAAATAAAAAAACTCTACGTCCCCCCAAAAAGTAAAAACATTATCAGCAGGGAAAATCCAACAGGATTAGGAAAATCGTGTGATGTTCACACCGGATTTTTTGACTTGACGAACCGAAGTGCTACCGCCCTCCTTAATAGGTAACTAACTTATACGTTAATTTTCTCTCTCTCGAATCAAATTTTTACCTTCAGTAGATGGAGGAGAAGAAGGAGAAAAAGAAGAAGAAGGAGAAGAAGAAGAAGAAGAAGAAGAAGAAGGAGAAAAAGAAGAAGAAGAAGAAGAAGGAGAGGCAGGAGACCAGATTTTGCAGCGTTAATTGGATTTTAATTTCATTAACTTTCTTTTTCTTCTTCCTCTTCTTCTTCTCCTTCTTCTTCTTCTTCTTCTTCTAATCTTTATCCATTTCTTTCACACCCACTACGAAATTTTCCTCTCACCTGTTTTCCCCCCCTTTGTCTCCTCTTTCCCCTTTTTTCCAATTTTCCCTCTCTCCCTCTCTCCCTTTTTCATCGAATGTTCGTTAATTCGTTCCACCGGTTCCACCATACCAACTGGAATACCAGAAAACACTGGAACTACAACTTTGTGCGAGGCTTTTGAATTTTATTTACTTCCAGGTTTGCACCCGGGACGAAAATTTGATCTTAACTCAAAATAAGTGTAGGTATATTTCGGTTAAATCTCTCTTATTTCACATCTAGATCTAGAATATATAGGGAATATTCCTACCAAATTTCAGCTTTTGAGGTGCTGGGGTTCTGAAGATAGAGTGATCAGTGAGTGAAAAACTCATCTCGAGTTATGCTCTTTTATTATTATTTCAAGAGGTCTGATAGAGGGAACTGGAGATAACTGGTAAGTTTTTATCGTCCCAAAGCGAAAAGAGAAGGAAAACGGGATAGGAGAAAGCCAGCCGTTCCGAGAACGTCCCAGTCAGGATAAAATTCGCCCCGGGCGGGAATTGAACCAGCGGCCTAGCGCTTACAAGGCAGAAAAGAGTGAGTGGATTTTGCCGAAATCTAAACCATTTTCCAATTATGATCAATTTACTGTGGCGAAGAATGGGTAACCCGCTAGTACAAGTAGAATTATCTAAATCAGTTGCAAATTGGTAAAAATTATTAATAAATGGTTGATTCCTACGTAAAAAGTAGTGAAAAATCCAAATCTGATGTCAAAACTGCGAAAAAGTGACTTTAAAAGGTCTAAAATTCAATTTTTAATTGCCGTTCTAATTAAAAAGTTCAAATAGTTGTGACTTCAGATTTCACGTCAAAATGCACAGAAACGCTTGCGCACAAACAAACGAAGCGGGATTCATAAATTATGACGTCATCGCCTACGGGAGCGTATGCCGTGACGTCAAAGTTCACGATTTACCGGCATTTTTTTAATCGATTTATCTCGGGATCCAGAAGTCGTAGAAGAAAAAGAAAAAATCCGTTGGTCCTCATTTTTCCTGCTCTATGACTTTTCAATATCACCCAAGTAAGCGCAACTGTCTTTTTCCTGTCCTTTTGACTGCTCCATTTTATATAAATAAAGGCCGATGTACTCGTATTTCAAAATACGAGTAAAATATTTCAATATTTTTTAGTCACTCTGTAGCTTCTCATTAACGAAATTACTTTCAACTGTATTGAACATTTCATATCTCTCTACTCTCTCTTTTGCTCTCTCTCTCTCTACCTCCCCCTTTCTCTCCTTCTCTTTCTTTTTCCTGTCCTCTTGACTGCTCCATTTTATATTTTTCTGCGCTGTTCATTTTCCATTTAAAAAAAAAGATTGAAAAAATAATAATACAATATGACACTATTAAGCAAGGTCTATAGTAATAACTAAGCATTGTACAATATTAAACCCATAAAATAAACGAGACCTTGTTTAGACTGCTGGGGTAAAGGGACTTTTTAGTCTCATTCGAGCAGGATAAACAAGGTATATTCTATTCTATTCTAAATTTTATACTCCTATAATATGTACCCTTCTCACCACTCTTATCCAATCCTTTCATTCTTCTACCTCAACCCTTCCATCCTCTATCCCAATCCTCTCGTCCTCTAACTCTTTACTTTCATAGTCTACCTTCAAGGATCTGTCCTTTGATCCCTCTATCCCAATCCATTCATCCCTCTAGCTAGCCCAATCCATTCGTCCTCTACCCCTTTCTTCGCCCCCACGAGCAAAACCTCCTCTTTGTTCGCTGAGTATTGTTTTGAGCCAATTGTCGATGAATTGAACGACATCAACACAAGGACCGGAAGTTGATAGCATGTAACGGGTAAAGGAACGGGGGAGGGGGTGTAAGTCGTTAGGCATACGATAAACGAGTATAGGTTGTGGACACACGCCGAAACCGATGACTATCTTAGGTGATCCATTCACACGAAAAATTGGCTATCTCTGATCGATTGGGTAATACTATTCACTAATGTGTAATTTTGCTCCTGGCTGAAAATTCTTCCTTTGTAAGCCAGCTAACTAAATTTGACAACATAAATTCATAGCAGCACGAAAAATTTTGCTCTACACACAAATAATTTTAGGTATTTTTTCAAAATTATCCGTTAACGAAATGTTTTTTTTTTTTTTTTTTTTTTTTTTTTTTTTTTTTTTTTTTACCTCCCTTATCTCCTCCTTTCTTCCCCTTTGAGACCTCTCCCCTATCTTTTACGTTTTTAGCCCGTCCTTCCTTTATTATTACTAATAATAAAAGGTATA
>NW_007379821.1:7500-30000 GCF_000475195.1 Diaphorina citri
GTGCAAAAAACTTGCTTGTTCTCTCTCTCCTTCTCTCTCCTCTTTCTTTCTCTCCTCTTTTTCCTCTCCTTCCTTCTCTCTCTCCTTCCCTCTCTTTCTCTATCTTTCTCTATCCTCATCCTCCCCCCATTTCTCTTCAGTCTCTCTTTCTTCCTCCCTCCGAAATCTCCTTAGTTTGTTTGTTTGTTTTTTTTTTTTTTTTTTTTTTTTTTTTTTCAAAAATCTTTTTTTTTTTTTTTTTTTTTTTTTTTTTTTTTTTTTTTTTTTTTTTTTTTTTCATACCTACCTACCTCCGAAAATATTAGCCTTCCTTTCCCCCTTTTATTTATCTCGTCTTTTCTTCTCCTCCTCCTCCTTCTTCTTTTCTTCCTCTTCCCTTCGTTCACCTTTCTCAATTTTTGTTTTAACACTTTCCTTATCCTTTTTACTTTCCTTATCCAATAAGAAGGAAAGTAATGTAATCGGGTCAAATTTTCGATGGTCAGTTTTTAGTGCTAAAACACGTTTTGAGGTCCCTAGAGCCTAAATCCAAAGTTTCAGCCATTGGTCCGTGTGTCTGTGTGTCTGTCTGTAAACAAAATATCTCGAGAACGGAAAGAGCTAGAGACTTGAAATTTGGTATGTATCTTTCAAATGTGACAAGGATGCGACACGAAACTTTTGGTTAAGATCCATGCAACGCTTGGCGGCATTTTACCCCTTTTTGGCGGTTTTCGGTGTATAATTTAACAATATCTCGGGAACGGTATGAGCTGGAGACCTGAAATTTGGTATGTATTTCACAAATGTGACAAAGATGCAACACAAAACGGTTTGGTTGAGGTAGGTGCTGCGGTTGGCGGTATTTTGACCGCTTTAGGCGGTTTTCAGCTATACCGACATAGCGGTTAGAGATATTGTAAAAGTTAGGGTAGAAGAACACCCCAATAAGCATCATTCAATAGGATAAGGGATAACGAAAGTCGTGTGATGTTCACCTCAGATTTTTCTCCTTCTTTTTCTCTTTTCCTAAAATTTCTACCTCTTTGTAATATTCTCCTTTCTCTCTTTCATTTGCAACTTTTTATTGACAGTTGAAATGTAAGAGAAAAAAAGAGGAAAGATGAAGAGAGATAGGTAGACGGAGAGAGAGAGAGAGACAGAGAGAGAGAGAGAGAAAGAGAGAGAGAGAGAGAGAGAGAGAGAGAGAGAGAGAGAGAGAGAGAGAGAGAGAGAGAAGCTATAGCAGATGGGGACAAGATGGCGGCCAAATAAGACAAATAAATTAATTTTCTATTCTTTTAATCCAGTTTAGCCCAAGCTGTACATAATTTTTGACATACCAGTTTTATCGTTTCATAAAATGACATTAGAATTAAAAAAAAAAAATTAAAAGTTTTGCTTTTGAACTAGTGGAGAAGCGTAATTGATAAGATCAGACCATGGTCCGAACAGGGTTAACCTTTTGCGTACAGAATCAATTTCACCAGAATCGCTCTTACGGTAGGATTCATGTCCCACATGAAACTCAAGCGTTGTTGTTAGAGAGAGAGAGAGGGAGAGAGAGAGAGAGAGAGAGAGAGATGGATATTAAATTTCTAGCAAAAGATATCATTCATTTATTTCATGGCGAATGAAAATTTTAGGAAATAATAATGAGCTAAAAAGAGGACCCTAAAATAGGGAGAAAAAGAAGAAGAATAAGAAGAAATTACATTACTTTCCTTCCTATAGGATAAGGAAAGTAAAAAGGAGAAAAAAATACGTTGGAAATGGAAGAAGAATAAGTGGAAGATGAAAAAAAAAGAAGAAGAAGACATAAAAAAGAGGGAAGAAGAAGAAGAAGAAGAAGAAGAAGAAGAAAATACTGGGTAAAAAATTAAGGGCAGAAGAAATCAACATAGGGGAATACGGTGTTGATGAAACTTGGAAAATATTTTCTGTGAAAAGTTGTCTGAGGTCATCGACCTAATAGTTGACTTCCTTTATATAATATTGGGTTATTGGGGCTTCCTTTGTGGCACCAAATTTTGGGAATTTTTTGCTAGCTTTAAGGTTTAAATTAGCCCTATAAACAAAATCTTCTTCTTCTTCTTCTTCTTTTTTTTTTCGCCTTTTCCCGTGTACAGACGGGGTCGGTGTTTTTCGTTAGCCTCTCAATAACCCCTAACTAGGGTGACTGCTCTGAACTGAAATTTGGTTTTGGCTACAAATTTCCCGAGTGAATACCCTTCGCACTCAACCCTTGCTATTTCTTTAGCAAGAGAAATTCAGGCTGGTATCCTCCCTGCTTAACGTCAATCAGCCAGACTAAGCCCTATAAATAAAATACCAGCCTAAATTTCCCTTGCTAAAGCAAAGGTTAAATGCGAAGGGCATTCACTCGTAAAAAATTTGTAGGCAAAACCAAATGTCAGCCTAAAGCCATTAACCTAGGGCTGATTGAGAGGCTGACGAAAACTGCCGACCCCCGTTTGAATACCGAGAAAAGGTAATGAAGAAGAAAAAGAAGAAGAAGAAGATGAAGAAGAAGACGAAGAAGGAGAAAAAGAAGACGAAGAAGAAGGAGAAGAAGAAGGAGAAGAAGAAGAAGAAGAAGGAGAAGAAGAAGAAGAAGAAGAAGAAGAAGAAGAAGAAGAAGAAGAAGAAGAAGAATTGAGCACAGATTCATACAAGGCTCTTTGCGCTAAATTTGGAAATTCAAAGGAGCCCTCTTTTTTCTTTTGACCCTTTTAGAAAAAGGGCGTTTTAGAAATGGGGCTTTTTGTGCTTAAAACCTTGTGTTTAATATCCACTGACGCTTTTTATTTGAACCTTTTTCAAACATTACATCAGAGAGAACATTTTTTTTTGCCTCTTTCTTTTTCGTCTTCTTGCACCCTCATTGCCCCTTTTCTTTGTTCCTCTTTACTTTCCTTATCCTATAGGAAGGAAATTAATCGGGTCAAATTTTCGATGGTCAATTTTTAGTGCCAAAACACGTTTTAAGGTCCCTAGAGCCTAAATCCAAAGTTTCAGCCATTGGTCCGTGTGTGTGTCTGTAAACAAAATATCTCGAGAACGGTAAGAGCTAGAGACTTGAAATTTGGCATGTAGCTGTCAAATGTGACAAGGATGCGACACAAAACGTTTGGTTGAGATGGTTGCTGCGCTTGGCGGTATTTTGACCGCTTTTTGGCTGTTTTCGGTGTAATTTAACAATATCTCGGGAACGGTATGAGCTAGAGACTTGAAATTTGGTATTTAGTTCACAAATGTGACAAGGATTTCGACCGTTGGCGGTTTTCAGCAATACCGACTAAACGGTTAGAGATATTGTAAAAGTTAGGATAAAAGAACGCTCAAATAAGCATCATTCAATAGGATGAGGAAAGTCGTGTGATGTTCACTTTCCTTATCCTATACTTCCTGTGTTTACTTCCTGTGTTGTAGGTATTTATTCTCTTTTGTACCTTCTGTTTTTAGTCCGTCCTTCCTTTATTATTCTCTCTCTCTCTCTCTTTCTCTTCCACAATCTATCTCCCTCTTTTTTATTTTCTCCCATTTCACCCTCTCTTTTTTCTCTCTCCCTCCCTCTCTCACTCTCTTTCTCTTTTTTATATTTTTTATCCCATAATACCAATACAAGCTAAACAAAATCTTCTACACACTTTGTTGAACTTAGCAAACATTCAAAGTTTGTTTGTTTTTTTGTTTTTTTGTTTTTTTTTTTTTTTTTTTTTTCACAAATGATATTATAATGGTCCCAACAGGGTTAATTTTAATTGTGTTAATCATAAATGCTTGTCACAAAATGTCGTTCCCTTCCTAATGCACTTCGCTAAATTTTATGACTTGACTTGGACTCGAACCACCAACCTCCAGATCCGAAGTCCACTGTGCTAACCACTACACCACTGAGGTTGGTTTAAGAACAAACTATCATTAAATAAAAAGTACCTAAGGCAGCAGAGCTTTTTCACGACTTGTTTTGATATCACAGCATTACCTACTAAGTGCCTCCTTTGCAATCAATTTCCAAATTTCCTTATTTCAATACTCTTTTTACACTGGTAATGCCGCCACTGGTCGCTACTCAATTAATGTAGCTATTCAATTGTCCTCACGAGACTGAGTGCAAACTCCAAGCAAAGAGCCGAAAAAAACTTTGACGCCGCCAGGCATCGAACCCGGGACCACCGGCGTGCAAGTCATCTCTACAATGTCTAATTTTCTGTCCGTCCTGCACTGGTTAGTCTTGTTTTATGATTTCTTTCATTCCTTTCCTGGTTTTTATGAACTTTTCCGGCTTTATGGACACAAACTTTGCCTGGGGATAATAGTTCAGGTCTAGAACAATAATGGCCTTTCAAGTTTCTGGCCTGTACAGGGTGTTTAGAACGGCCTTGACTTTTTTATATATAGGGTGTTTCGAAAGTTTGTCCCCAGGGAGCTAGTGTACCTATGCAAAGTGCTATTGACGCAAACTACCTAGGTACAAGATACAAGTTATTATTATTATTATTATTATTATTGTGTTAGCAACTTAGCACATAGTCGACCCCGTCAATCGATGGTTGATCGACGAGGTGAAGAGGTCAATCGAGGTGAAGAGGTCAATCTATGTTTCAGACGACGTCGATCGACAGGGTCTACTATTAGGCCTGCTTTTCATTCCTACGCCGCATTGACATGGCGTCACTCGACGTTCACTCTGCGTCAGGAGAGGGGGGTAAAAATAGATCAGTTGCGCTTACTTGGGTGATGTTTCAAAGTCATAGAGCAGGAAAAATGAGGACAAACGGATTTTTTCTTTTTCTTCTACGACTTCTAGATCCCGAGATACTCCGAGATCGAACATTATCCCATCAGGATAAAATCCGCTTACAAGGCAGACGCACTACCAACTAAGCTAACTAGGCTGGAAAGTTCTTGTTTACTTACGAAGAAAAGTTCGTATAAAATAAATATGAAACTAGAGAGCCCTTGTTGAACCATAGGTACTCGAACCTTTAACGTTTTTTTTTTTTGCTCATCCAGGGTATTGAACCCGGACCTTTTCACTCCGTGAGCCGCCCTCGGGTTTCTCAATGACATAAAATCCACACGTTTCTCTGAACATTACATTATTCTTATAAATTTCATGAGATTCTATCCCTCTCTCTCTCTCCCTCCCCCTCTATTTCTCTCTCTCTCTTTCTCTGTTTCTTTCTATTCTTCTCTCTCTATTTCTCTTTCCCACTCTCGTTCCCCCTATCATTCTCTTTTTACTTTCTATTACTACAGTATAGCGGAGCTATACTGTAGTAATAGAAAGTATTGCAATCGGTCCAAATTTTCAAAATCGGGAAATGGTTGGAAATATACGTTTTGGGGTCCCCTGATTCCAAAAAAGTGGTTTTTAGCCCATGGTCTGTACGTTACGTACGTACGTAACGTACGTATACCGATAAATCATGAACTTTGACGTCATGGCATACGCTCCCGTAGGCAATGACGTCACATCAAATGTCCCGAGCAAAGCTCCTTCGCAGGCAACACATTAATGTGTTCCCCGCTAGCTTTAAATTAGAACGGAGAAAAAAAATCGCCTGCGGCGACAAAACTCTCTCTGCCTCTCTCTTCCTTGTCCCCTCTCTCTCTCTCTCTCGTTTCTCAATTAATTTCTTCCTCTCCCCCCCTCCCTCTCTCTCTCAAAACGTCTGTTTTTCTTGAGGTAAATTTCCAGGTAGGATCTTTCTCTCTCCTTTTCTCTTTTTGAACCACTCATTTCTCTCTTTGTCTGCCCCCCTCTCTCTCTCTCTCTCTCTCTCTCTCTCTCTCTCTCTCTCTGTTTCTCGTTTTTACTGTATATAGGAGGAAGAGAGAGAGAGAGAGATTTAACTGTCCGGTTTTTTGTTCGTAACATTAGAGAGAGAGTCCATAAATTTAAACGAAGTTCTTATGAATTTAACTGGTGCAGGGAGAGAGACAGAAAAAAGGGATAGACAGAGAGAGCAAAAGAGAGAGAGAGAGAGAGAGAGAGAGAGAGAGAACAGTTACAGGAGAGTTCATCTGGAACTATTGAAACCGTCTGTAGCAGTGAAAACTTTTCGGTACGAAAAATAATAAAAGTATATGAAAAAAATAAAAGTCGAAACTAAAAAAAAAAGTACAACTGAAAAAAATGAAAGTTAAAAATAATAAGAATAGCAAGAAAAAGTATGAAACTAAAATGAAGGAAAAAATGAAAAGGAGAAGGAGGAGGAGGAAGAGGAGAAAAAGGAGCAGAAAAAGAAGGAGGAAGAGGAGAAGAAGAAGAAGAAGAAGAAGAAGAAGAAGAAGAAGAAGAAGAAGAAGAAGAAGAGAAACTGCAATCTAAAAGGCAAAAACTATGTAGAATAGAAAGTACCTATGTATTACAAAGAAATAAAAACAAGCTGGGTCCGTCCCTCCGGGAATTTTTTAGCCCGTAGTTCATTCGATCGTGATTAGAGAAAATCAGTACCTATGTATATGTACCATTGTACCTACTTAATTTGTTTAATATTCAGTTTATCATTATTCTTGATTTGATTTTTCGATTTTACTTTCATGTAATGCATTAAGTGACAGACAGACAGACGACACCGAAGCGAATACAATAGTCCGTCCCTTTTACCTTTTTATTACTATTGTAATAATAAAGGAAGGACCTTGCATCCTTGTCACATTTGTGAACTACATGCCAAATTTCAAGTCTCTAGCTCTTACCGTTCTCGAGATATTTTGTTTACAGACAGACACACACACGGACCAATGGCTGAAATTGGATTTAGGCTCTAGGGACCTCAAAACGTGTTTTGGCACGAAAATCTGACCATCGAATATTTGACCCGATTACATTACTTTCCTTCCTATAGGATAAGGAAAGTAAAAAAGAAACTTTGAAAGCTGTGCTACTTACTGTTACCTCAACAGTTACAGTAGTCGGTGGCCTAACGTCAAAAAAGCTGCATTTCGTCAGGAAAGCACCAAATTTGGCATGGACCTTTATTTGGACCATATAAAGAGAGTTCATCTGGAACTATTGAAACCGTCTGAAGCAGTGAAAACTTTTCGGTACGAAAAATAATAAAAGTATGTGAAAAAAATAAAAGTCGAAACTAAAAAAAAGTACAACTGAAAAAAATGAAAGTTAAAAATAATAAGAATAGCAAGAAAAAGTATGAAACTAAAATGAAGGAAAAAATGAAATTATTATTACTTTTCCTTTAAAAAGCGCCAAAAAGAATAGGAAAGAAAGGAAGAAGAAGAAGAGGAAGAAGAAATATAAGAAGAAGAAGAGGAAGAGGAAGAAGAAAAAGAAGAAGAAGAAGGAGAAAAAGAAGAAGAAGAAGACGAAGAAGGAGAAGGAGAAGAAGAAGAAGAATAAGAAAGAAGGAGAAGGAGAAGAAGAAGAAGGAGAAGAAGAAAGAGAAGAAGAAGGAGAAGAAGAAGAAGAAGAAGAAGAAGAAGAAGAAGAAGAAGAAGGAGAAGAAGAACAAGAAGAAAAACAATAATAATAATAATAATAAGAAAGAGAAGTGGAAGAACGAGGAGGAGAAGAGGGAGAGAGAAAGAGAGAGAGAGAGAGAGATTCTTTGATAGAACAAACGTTTTGGGTTGCATCCTTGTCACATTTGTGAACTACATACCAAATTTCAAGTCTTTAGCTTATACCGTTCCCGAGATATGGTTAAATTACACCGAAAACCGCCAAAACCACCGGTCTTAACCAAAAGAAATCCTTGCCAGCCTAGTTAGCTTAGTTGGTAGTGCATCTGCCTTGTAAGAGCTAGGCTGCGGGTTCGATTCCCGCCCGGGGCGGATTTTATCCTGATGGGATAATGTTCGTTCTCGGAACGGCTGGCTTTCTCCTATCTCTTCCATGGGGACAGACTGACAGAGTGACAGACAGACGACACCGAAGCGAATACAATAGTCCATCCCTTTTACCTTTTTATTACTATTGTAATAATCAAGGAAGGACGGACTAAAAAGCAATCTTGTATAAATAGGATAAAACTTTTTTACATTGCTTGTGATCATGAATTTTTTGTCCTTACTTTATCCATCTGGGTACCCTATATTTTGGAACAACTGTCTGTCTGTATAATGTATGTCTGTCTGTTGAGCTGTAATACCGTCAGTGCTTACAAAGTAGCTACTCAATAGATCAGTTGCGTTTACTTGGGTGATGTTTCAAAGTCATAGAGCAGGAAAAATGAGGACCAACGGAATTTTTTTTCTTTCACGACCTCTAGATACCGAGATAAATCGATTTAAAAAATACCGGTAAATCGTAAACTTTGACGTCACGGCATACGCTCCCGTAGGCCTAGATCCCGAGATAAATCGATTTAAAAAATACCGGTAAATCGTGAACTTTGACGTCACGGCATACGCTCCCGTAGGCGCGATGACGTTACATCAAATTACCCGAGCAAAGCTCCCTCGCAGGCAACACATTAATGTGTTTGTGCGCATACGTTTTTGCGCATTTCTTTCTGCTCCTCCGCAAGCGTACAGCAAATTACCCGAGCAAAGCGCCCTCGCAGGCAACACGTTAATGTGTTTGTGCGCATACGTTTTTGCGCATTTCTTTCTGCTCCTCCGCAAGCGTGCTTGCATACTGGCGCTACGTAGCGGACGAAAAAAGCAACTGCGTAAAGTCTGACGTCACACATCTTTGGTTAGGTTTTCTCCTAACTACCACACATTATATACATTCGAGTATTTTTCCTGGGCTGAGAGTTGTTCTTTTTCATGTGACGTCAGACAAAAATTTGTATTCGTTTTTCAAAAAATTGTACTCGTTTTTCAAAAAATTGTACTCGTTTTTCAAAAAATTGTACTCGTTTTTCAAAAATTTGTACTCGTTTTTCGATTGCAAATATTTCAACGGGTTACTTTCTGGTGTTCTCGTGTTGACCCAGCACCTAAATGGGAAGTATTGTGTCTCTTCTCTCCCATCTGATGAGAGGCATACTACGGGATGGGCATGCTACGACACAGGCCACACGCGTCTAATGTAGCAGTTGTTCCATTGGTACGAAATAAAAACGGCGGTGGAACACTCATCTTTAAAAAAAAAAAAAATCTAATATACCTACATAGGCGTCTTAGGCACTCAGAGCAATTATGACCTTTCTGGAAATTTCTCTAATGAACTAATTATTTTCATTACTATGGTCGTTGTTGTTGCTGGTGTTTTTCTTCTTCTTCTTTTTCCTCTTCTTCTTTTTCTTCTTCTTCTTCTTCTTTTTCCTCTTCTTCTTTTTCTTCTTCTTCTTCTTCTTTTTCTTCTTCTTCCTCCTCCACCTTCTTATTCTTCTTCTTCTTCTTCTTCTTCTTCTTCTTCCTATATTTTTCTTGGGCTAATAGGGCTTTTCGCTTTCATCTCGTTCTCTCTTGCAATTTCATACCTTATGGAAACAAAATACACGAAACCTAATGTTAAAACACCTCAAAGGATTATAAAACCTCCTCCTCCTCCTCCTTATTCTTCTTCTTCTTCTTCTTCTTCTTCTTCCTCCTCCTCCTCCTCCTCCTTATTCTTCTTCTTCTTCTTCTTCTTCTTCTTCTTCTTCTTCTTCTTCTTCTTCTTCCTTCTTCTTCCTATATTTTTCTTGGGCTAATAGGGCTTTTCGCTTTCATCTCGTTCTCTCTTGCAACTCTTACATTAGAGTGACCTTGGTAGACCTTGACGTTATAAACACGAGTGCAAGCTTTCTATGGAAATGTAATATACAGGGTGCTCCTAAAGTCTCATCCAGCCCACATCCAGCCCACATCCAGCCCATCCAACCCATAAAATAAACGAGACCTTGTTTAGACTGCTCGGGTAAAGGGACTTTTTAGTCTCATTCGAGCAGGATAAACAAGGTATATTCTATTCTATTCTCAACCTTTCCATGGAAATGTAATATACAGGGTGCTCCTAAAGTCTCATCCAGCCATCCAGCCCATCCAACCCATAAAATAAACGAGACCTTGTTTAGACTGCTGGGGTAAAGGGACTTTTTAGTCTCATTCGAGCAGGATAAACAAGGTATATTCTATTCAAATCTCATCGGCATGTCTGAAGCTGTGTTAGCACGTAGTCGACCCCGTCAATCGATGGTTGATTGACGAAGGGAATCTATGTTGTCGAGGCAGTGTACGGTTTCAGTCGACGTCGATCGACGGGGTCGACTATGTGTGGACACACTTTTCACCAATACAATGTGGTGTAGTGGTCAAGGCGCTACCTCGGTGGTGTAGTGGTCAAGGCACTCGCCTGGTAAACAGGAGGGCGTGGGTTCAATCCCAGCCGAGGTATGGAATTTTATCCAGCATGTCTGAAGCTGTGTTAGCACATAGTCGACCCCGTCAATCGATGGTTGATCGACGAGGGGAATCTATGTTGTCGAGGCAGTGTACGGTTTCAGTCGACGTCGATCGACGGGGTCGACTATGTGTCGACACACTTTTCACCAATACAATGTGGGACAGGCCTAAATCTAGTTCACAATGTAGTGAGTGCACCGTACCCCAGACCGCATTGGCAGTAAGGCCTGTCTCAAATTACTATTACGGGTTACCTTCTGGTGTTCTCGTGTTGACCCAGCACCTAAATGGGAAGTATTGTGTCTCTTCTCGCCCATCTGATGAGAGGCATACATTATTATGTGGGACAGGCCTAAATCTAGTTCACAATGTAGTGAGTGCACCGTACCTCAGACCGCATTGGTAGTAAGGCCTGTCTCAAATTGAAAGACGCGCAGTCGCCTGCAAGACCAAAACCTATGAAAATGATATAGAGACCTTCTGTAGTCTCTCCATGATTTTCATAGGTTTGGTTGTGCAGGTGACTACACGCCACTAGGTGATTTTTTTTTTTTTTTTTTTTTTATATGAGTGTTCCCAGCCTATAGTCTGCCTTGTAAGACCTAGGTTCGGTTACCGCCCGGGGCGGATTTTATCCTGATGGGATGATGCTCGTTCTCGGAACGGCTGGCTTTCTCCTATCCTGTCTTCCTTCTCTCTTCGATTTCGGGACGATAAGACCTTAGCAGTTACAGTTCCCGCTATCAAACCTTTTGAAAAAAAGAAACTTCATAATATTACTCTGATCAACACGTGGTTTACAAACTGGGTATTGAGATGAAACGAGGATTTCCCTATACTTAATACCCAGGTCAACCTCAGATTGAACTCAATCCTGAGACAATCCACGGAGGTAAAACTCGACCTTGCTAACTTCTCTCTATCAAAACTTCTTCAAAAATCTGGTGTGAACATCACACGACTTTCCTTATCCTATTGAATGGTGCTCATTTGGGTGTTCTGTTGTAACATTTACAATATCTCCCTTTTGAAAAAAAGAAACTTCATAATATTACTCTGATCAACACGTGGTTTATAAACTGGGTATTGAGATGAAACGAGGATTTCCCTATATATGTACCTAATACCCAGGTCAACCTCGGATTGAACTCAATCCTGAGACATTCCACGGAGGTAAAACTCGACCTTGCTAACTTCTCTCTATCAAAACTTCTTAAAAAATCTGGTGTGAACATCACACGACTTTCCTTATCCTATTCAATGGTGCTTATTTGGATGTTCTGTTGTAACATTTACAATATCTCTCACCGTTTAGTCAGTATAGCTGAAAACTGCCAAAAAGCGGTCGAAACCCGCCAAAAAGCGGTTAAAATACCGCCAACCGCAGCACCTATTTTAAACAAACGTTTTGGGTTGCATCCTTGTCACATTTGTGAGCTACATACCAAATTTCAAGTCTTTGGCTTATACCGTTCCCGAGATATTGTTAAATTACACCGAAAACCGCCAAAAAACGGTAAAATGCCGCCAAGCGTTGCATCGGTCTTAACCAAAAGTTTCGTGTCGCATCCTTGTCACATTTGAAAGATACATACCAAATTTCAAGTCTCGAGATATTTTGTTTACAGACAGACACACGGACCAATGGCTGAAACTTTGGATTTAGGCTCTAGGGACCTCAAAACGTGTTTTGGTCCTTCCCTCTCTCTCTCTCCCTCTTTCTCTCTTCCTATCTCTCTCTTCCTATCTCTCTCTTTCTTTCTCTCCCTCCCTCTCTCTCTATCTCTATCTGTCCATACATTTAATTATCTTCCCTCTTCCTCTACTTTTTACACTCTTTTTGAAGTTAAAAAAGGTTTTTTATATGAGTTTTCAAGATTTTTTTCCCTTGATGATGTATGCTTTTTCCTCCTCTCTCTCCTTTCTCCCTCTCTCTCTCTGTATTTTTTCTCTCTCTCCCTCCCTCTCTCTCTCTCTCTATCTGTCCATACATCTAATTATCTTCCCGCTCTCCCTCTACTTTTTACACTCTTTTTGAAGTTAAAAAAGGTTTTTTATATGAATTTTCAAGATTTTTTTCCCTTGATGATGTATGCTTTTTCCTCCTCTCTCTCCTTTCTCCCTCTCTCTCTCTGTATTTTTTCTCTCTCTCTAACCAAATTCATTCCGTCTTTCTCTGACCAAAGGCATTCTCCATTTCTCTCTCTCTCTCCCTTCCTTCTCCCTCTCATATTTTTCTCTGCATTACTTTCTTTCTCTCTCACTCTCACACACAGCCTTTCCCTTCTCTCTCTCTCACTCTCTCTCGCTTCGTTTCACTATGTTCATCTCTTTTCAACTGTAATATATTTAATACGGTTTCACTTTTAATTATGTAGAAAGTCCCTGTACCTACCTAATTTGTTTAATATTCAGTTTATCATTATTCTTGATTTGATTTTTCGATTTTACTTTCATGTAATGTATACCTACCTAATTTGTTTAATATTCAGTTTATTATTATTCTTGATTTGATTTTTTGATTTTACTTTCATGTAATGAATTAAGTGACAGACAGACAGACGACACCGAAGCGAATACAATAGTCCGTCCCTTATACCTTTTTATTACTATTGTAATAATAGGAAGGAGGGACTGAAAGCAATCTTGTATAAATAGGATAAAACTTTTTTACATTGCTTGTAATCATCATGAATTTTTTGTCCTTACTTTATCCATCTGGGTAGGTACCCTATATTTTGGAACGACTGTCTGTCGGTATAATGTATGTCTGTCGGTATAATGTATGTCTGTCTGTATAATGTATGTCTGTCTGTCTGTTAAGCTGTAATACCGTCAGTGCTTACAAAGTAGCTACTCAATAGATCAGTTGCGTTTACTTGGGTGATGTTTCAAAGGCAATCTTGTATAAATAGAATAAAACTTTTTTACATTGCTTGGAATCATGAATTTTTTGTCCTTACTTTATCCATCTGGGTACCCTATATTTTGGAACGACTGTCTGTCGGTATAATGTATGTCTGTCTGTATAATGTATGTCTGTCTGTTAAGCTGTAATACCGTCAGTGCTTACAAAGTAGCTACTCAATAGATCAGTTGCGTTTACTTGGGTGATGTTTCAAAGTCATAGAGCAGGAAAAATGAGGACCAACGGAATTTCTTTTTTCTTTCACGACCTCTAGATACCGAGATAAATCGATTTAAAAAAAATACCGGTAAATCGTGAACTTTGACGTCACGGCATACGCTCCCGTAGGCGATGACTATTTTTTTCCAGTGTTTTCCATTTTTTTCTAAAATGAAACAATGAAAAAATGTATTTTTTATAAGCAAACTTGAGACGCAATGCTTCCTGCCTCGCCCATAGGAAAGGGGAAGAGTAGAGAGGGGAAGTAGAGTGAAAAGTCAAACATTGTACGTGACGCGACACACAGCACATTTCTCACTCCTTTTTTTATTCTCATTTATTTTCTTGTTTTTAACATTTTCATGAATCTTTCTCATTTCTCCCTCATTTTATTTATTTATTAATTTTTTGTCTCAGAGTTTTGATGAAGGGAACTATAACAATGGAGCCTTCCTTCTCCCTCTCATATTTTTCTCTGCATTACTTTCTCTCTCACTCACACACACAGCCTTTTCCCTTCTCTCTCTCTCTCTCGCTTCGTTTCACTATGTTCATCTCTTTTCAACTGTAATATATTTAATACGGTTTCACTTTTAATTATGTAGAAAGTCCCTCTTCTCTCTCTCTCTCTCTTCCCCTCTCCCTTCTCTACCTCTCTCTCTCTCTCTCTCTCTGTTCCCCTCTCTCTTTCTCTACCGCTCTCCTTCTCTCTCTCTCTACAACTTTTGCTTTTTTTATGATATTTTTTAAACCTTTTTTATCCCTTTCCAACTCAAATGGCCGTGATTTAATGACCGTAAAAAGCGTGCCTAACTTTCCCTCCCTCTCTCTCTCTCCATCTCTCTGTCTCTTTTTCTCTTTCTATCTCTCTCCTCTCCATCTCTCACTCTCTTTTCCTCTCCCCTTTCTATATATATTTTTCTCTCTTTGTCTCTCTCTCTCCCTTTCTCTCTATTTATGTACCTATCTTTCTCTCTTTTTTTTCTCTCGTCTCTCTCTCTCTCCTCTCTATCTCTGTCCCTCTCTCTCTCTCTCTCTTCTCCCTGTTTCTGTGTCTCTTTTATCTATGGGTGTTATTTCATTGTATGGGCGTTTGGTATTTATTTAATTGAAAATCAATGGGCAATACGCGACAAGTTTCCACAATGAGAAATACATATTAACGTCACTGTAAAACTGACGCTCGGGTTTTTTTAAATAGCAACCTCATATCACACTAGGCTTGCACGCCGGAGGTCCCTGGTTCGATTCCCGGTGGGGTCGAAGTTTTTTCGGCTCTGTGCTTGGAGTTCGGGGTGCACTCGGCCTCGTGAGGACAATTGAGTAGCTACTTTAATCGAGTAGCAACCCGTGGCTGGTTAGGTTTTCTCCTAACTACCACACATTACATTCGAGTATTTTTCCTGGGCTGAGAGTTGTTCTCTTTCATCTAATATAGGGTAACTGTACCATTTATTCGCCCACCTAAAAAACGTACCATTTATTGGCCCACCTGTACCATACGCCACAATCGAGTAGCAACCCGTGGCGGTATTACCATCAGGGTTAACAGATGATTGAAATATGGAAATTTATTGCTAAGAAGGCACTTAGTAATGCTGTGATATCCACAAAGCCGAAAGCCGGTAAAGAGACTTGTCAGTCTCAGCAGTGTAAACCTACTGTCTGTCGGTATAATGTTCCCCAAGGTGAGGAAGAGGAGAAGAAGAAGAAGAAGAAGAAAAAGAAGAAGAAGAAGAAGAAGAAGAAGAAGAAGAAGAAGAAGAAGAAGAAGAAGAAGAAGAGAAACTGCAATCTAAAAGGCAAAAACTATGTAGAATAGAAAGTACCTACCTATGTACTACAAAGAAATAAAAACAAGCTGGGTCCGTCCCTCCGGGATTTTTTTAGCCCGTAGTTTATTCGATCGTGATTAGAGAAAAGCAGTACCTATGTATATGTACCTACCTAATTTGTTTAATATTCAGTTTATCATTATTCTTGATTTGATTTTTCGATTTTACTTTCATGTAATGTATACCTACCTAATTTGTTTAATATTCAGTTTATTATTATTCTTGATTTGATTTTTTGATTTTACTTTCATGTAATGAATTAAAATCAAGACCAGAGCCCGTTCTCCCTTTATTCCCAATATAATGTTTAAGTGGCCTTGCTCGGCGTAGCTTAACACAGGTGACGCTAAAACCGGTCCTAAAATAACGACTGAAGTGTTATCTAAAACTTTCTCGCTTTGAGTTTATAGGTCGTCGCGACGAAACTTTAAACTCATTTTCTGCTCCTACTCTCAAGAATATCTTGGCTTTTCTGGGAAAAACAACAGTTTTTGTTGTTGTTGTTTTTTATTCGTGGGCGAGTGGAGATCACAATGGGCTTGCACACTGGAGGTTGCGGGTTCCATACTTCCTGGTGGTTCAAACTTAGTTCAGCTTCTAAGTACTCAAAACCATCTTGTGGCTTTTCTGAGAAAAATTTTATTTTTATTTTTATTTTTTTAGAGGGGTTTTGATAAGTTTAATAGAGGGAACTGTAACTGCTAAGGTCTTAGCGTCCCGAAAGCGAAGAGAGAATTAGGACAAGATAGGATTATTATTATTATTATTATTTGAGGGGTTTTGATAAGTTTAATAGAGGGAACTGTAACTGCTAAGGTCTTAGCGTCCCGAAAGCGAAGAGAGAATTAGGACAGGATAGGAGAAAAATTAATAAAAAATGATTCTATTAATGCTCGCGTAGTTCATGGTTTCATACTTACAAAATGTAGTTGGATCAAGGGGTTTGGATTAAACTTTGTTTCAAATAGATCACAGATAGGAGAAAGATCAATAAATACGATTCCATTAATGCTCGCGTAGTTCATGGTTTCATACTTACAAAATGTAGTTGGATCAAGGGGTTTGGATTAAACTTTGTTTCAAATAGATCACAACGAATTCTTTACCTGAAACATATTGAAGAATATTACATGTCATTATTGGAAGATTTTATTATTATTATTATTATTTTTTAAGAGTTTGACAGAGGGAACTGTAACTGCTATGGTCTTATCGTCCAGAAATCGAAGAGAGAAGGAAGACAGGATAGGAGAAAGCCAGCCGTTCCGAGAACGAACATTATCCCATCAGGATAAAACCCGCCCCGGGCGGGAATCGAACCCGCGGCCTAGCGCTTACAAGGCAGACGCACTACCAACTAAGCTAACTAGGCTGGCTACATGATTGTCATGATTGCAAGATTTTAAATAATCCTCAGTGGTCTATTAATTGGCTATCAGGGTGGACTTGGCATCTTTTCAGTTGTGCAGTGGTTAGCACGGTGGACTTTGAATGTGGAGGTTGGTGGTTCGAGTCCTAGTTCCGTCATGAAATTTAGGGACGTAAGGTTGTTGTTGTTGTTGTTGTTGTTGTTGTTGTTGTTGTTGTTGTTGTTGTTGTTGTTGTTGTTGTTGTTGTTGTCGCGCGACGTTACTTAACTTCAACGATCCACTGAAGACTGGTGTATTTCAGCGTGCTACGTATATCACTGCTGGCTAATCTCATGAATGTGTTATATTATTATTATTATTTGTGTTGATACCAATTATCCAGCTTTTTTTTCTTTTTTGCTGATTGAAGTTCACAATTAATTAAAATCAACTTCACAATTCGACCATGGAATTTCTCTCTCTCTCCCTCTCTCTTCCCTTTCTCTTTCTCTCTCCTTACCTTTTTCTCTCTTCCTATCTCTCTCTTTCTTTCTCTCTCTGTCTCCCTCCCTCTCTCTCTATCTGTCCATACATCTAATTATCTTCCCTCTCCCTCTACTTTTTACACTCTTTTTGAAGTTAAAAAAAGGTTTTTTTTATATGAATTTTCAAGATTTTTTTCCCTTGATGATGTATGCTTTTTCCTCCTCTCTCTCTCTCTCTCTCTCTCTCTCTCTCTCTCTCCTTTCTCTCTCTCTCTATCTCTTTCTCTCTGTATTTTTTCTCTCTCTCTCTAACCAAATTCATTCCGTCCTTCTCTGACCAAAGGCATTCTCCTTTTCTCTCTCTCTCCCTTCCTTCTCCCTCTCATATTTTTCTCTGCATTACTTTCTTTCTCTCTCACTCTCACACACAGCCTTTCCCTTCTCTCTCTCTCACTCTCTCTCGCTTCGTTTCACTATGTTCATCTCTTTTCAACTGTAATACATTTAATACGGTTTCACTTTTAATTATGTAGAAAATCCCCTCTCTCTCTCTCTCTCTCTCTCACTTTTCCTCTCTCTTCTCTCTACCTCTCTCTCTCTCTGTTCCCCTCTCTCTTTCTCTCCCGCTCTCCCTCTCTCTCTCTCTCTCTCTCTCTACAACTTTTGCTTTTTTTTTTAATGATATTTTTTAAACCTTTTTTATCCCTTTCCAACTCAAATGGCCGTGATTTAATGACCGTAAAAAGCGTGCCTAACTTTCCCTCCCTCTCTCTCTCTCTCTCTCTCTGTCTCTTTTTCTCTTTCTATCTCTCTCCTCTCCATCTCTCACTCTCTTTTCCTCTCCCCTTTCTATATATATTTTTCTCTCTTTGTCTCTCTCTCTCCCTTTCTCTCTATTTATGTACCTATCTTTCTCTCTTTTTTTTCTCTCGTCTCTCTCTCTCTCCTCTCTATCTCTGTCCCTCTCTCTCTCTCTCTCTTCTCCCTGTTTCTGTGTCTCTTTTATCTATGGGTGTTATTTCATTGTATGGGCGTTTGGTATTTATTTAATTGAAAATCAATGGGCAATACGCGACAAGTTTCCACAATGAGAAATACATATTAACGTCACTGTAAAACTGACGCTCGGGTTTTTTTAAATAGCAACCTCATATCACACTAGGCTTGCACGCCGGAGGTCCCTGGTTCGATTCCCGGTGGGGTCGAAGTTTTTTCGGCTCTGTGCTTGGAGTTCGGGGTGCACTCGGCCTCGTGAGGACAATTGAGTAGCTACTTTAATCGAGTAGCAACCCGTGGCGGTATTACCATCAGGGTTAACAGATGATTGAAATATGGAAATTTATTGCTAAGAAGGCACTTAGTAATGCTGTGATATCCACAAAGCCGAAAGCCGGTAAAGAGACTTGTCAGTCTCAGCGGTGTAAACCTATCTGTTCCACTCCTGAACATCCCCAAGGTCGGGGAAAAGGTCGGTCGCCTCAAAAAAAAAGGTCGAAACAGCTTCGTCACGGCCCAGAAAATATCAACTACATTTACATCCCCAAGGACTCCCTTTCTCTCCTACTTTCTTTTACCCCCTCCATCCCTCCTCGCAAAATCTCTCTCTTCCCTCTCCTTCTCCTCCTTTCCTTTCAAACCTTCCCCTCCCCCTCCTTTACTCTTGCCTTCTTTCCTCTCTTACCCCTCCATTCGCCATTTTTTTTTTTTTTGGAGAAAGTAAGAGAGAGAGAGAGAGTTTTATAGGAAGACAAATAGAAAGGAACCTAGATACAGGAAGAGAGAGAAAGGGACCTAGAGAAAGGATGAGAGGGAGAGAGAGCGATAATACGTGATAAGGGTTTATTTGAGAGAGATAGAGATAGGGAAATTCTATTGTGCGTAGTTAATAATCTGCTAATCATATTATTGCTACCGATTATTATTCCAAAGAGAAGAGAAGAGGAAGAAGAAAGAAGAAGAAGAAGAGGAAGAAGGAAATCTGCGTGTACTGACTTCCCAAACGGACACCCTGTACGCCGGCACTGCGCGCGCATGTCTTCGACAAAAATTTGGGAGAGGCATTCAAAGAAATAATCTTAAGGCGGGCACACACCAGTTTGTCAATCGGCTTCTTAAGCCCGTTTGACAAAAAAAAAAGGCATTGTTGCCAAACATGTCACATGTGCAATGGTAGAGAATCTTTAAAAACGGAAGGTATATTGCACAGTGCATGCTTCCTCCGACAGTGAAACGAAGTCAGGTAAGGCGCTATCCACCTTACCTGTTCTGGAATCCAACCTCTGAACTTAGAGCTACCTCTGCATTTTAAAAGAGAGAGTTTATCAAAAATAGACCTTTAGATTTAGACTATACTGGGAGCAAAGAAACTTGTCAGTCTCACAGCGGTGTAAACCTACCTGTTCCACTCCTGAACATCTCCAAGGTCGGGGAAAAGGTCGGTCGCCTCAAAAAAAAGGTCGAAACAGTTTCGTCACGGCCCAGAAAATATCAACTACATTTACATCCCCAAGGACTCCCTTTTCTCCTACTTTTTTTTACCCCCTCCATCCCTCCTTTCCTTTCGCAAAATCTCTCTCTTTCCTCTCCTTATTTTATTCCTTTCCATCCCTCTCCTTCTCCTCCTTTCCTTTCAAACCTTCCCCTCCCCCTACTTTACTTTTCCCCCTCTCTCCTCTCTTATCCATCCATTCGCCATTTTTTTTTTTTTTTTTTTTCTTAGGAAATTTTTCCCCCCCTCTTATCCATCCATTCGCCATTTTTTTTTTTTTTTTTTTTCGTAGGAAATTTTTCAAAGTGTAATCTCTGTGTAGTGTGTTCACTATGAGTTGTATACAGGGTGATGCGAAATGTCCACCACAACCCGAGTATCTATCCTGGCTTTCTAAACTGAGACCCTACTCACTGGCGCCAAGCCCTTTTTCAACATGTTGTCTTCCACAAAATTTGGGATAGTATCAAAGAAAAACCAAGAGTTTTAGGACGGGCACACACCAGTTTGTCAATCTGCTTCTTAAGCCCGTTTGACAAACAAAATTGATCGTGTGTACCTGCCTTTAGACCTTTCTTTTTGAAAACCAATCAAAAAAGAGACCTTTACCTGAATTGCAACAATGTAAGGGTTTCCTGCAATCTGATTGGTTCCTTCATTTTGGGTTGATGACTCATCGCTTTCACATTGATCTGGGTCAACTATAGGTATTTCTACTTTAACATATTCTTTCTAGTCCCCGTGTTGTCAACTATGTTACGAACACCCTGTATGTACTTTGTCCTGCGTTGTGTACTCAGTGCTCTCGTTTGGAAAATGTTTATTAGATTTGACTTTGTGGAAGAGAGGAAGAAGAAAGAAGAAGAAGAAGAGGAAGAAGAAGAGGAAGAAGAAGAAGAAGAAGAAGAAGAGGAGGAAGAAGAAGAATGAGCTACATACCAAATTTCAAGTCTCTAGCTTTTACCGTTCTCGAGATATTTTGTTTACAGACAGACACACAGACACACAAACGAACCAATGGCTGAAACTTTGGATTTGGGCTCTAGGGACCTCAAAGCGTGTTTTGGCACTAAAATCTGACCATCGAAAATTTGACCCGATTACATTACTTTCCTTCTTATTTATACGCTGTCACATTGATCTGGATGAACTATAGGTATTTCTATTTTAACATATTCTTTCTAGTCCCCGTGTTGTCAACTATATTACGAACACCCTGTATGTACTTTGTCCTGCGTTGTGTACTCAGTGCTCTCGTTTGGAAAATGTTTATTAGATTTGACTTTGTGGAAGCCATTTTTTGAGACGAGAAACCTCTCGGAAACACGGCTCGTGAAGATTTTGCAAAAAGTTTTGGCCGTCAAAGAGGGTTTCAACCAGACCATAAGTTGTTGTTGTTGTATTAGCATCATACATCGACCTCCTCTGCCGTCCTCAGGTCAAGGAAGCGTGCCGCCTCCGTTGGGTCCGTCCAAGCCAGCCTAGTTAGCTTAGTTGGTAGTGCGTCTGCCTTGTAAGCGCTAGGCCGCGGGTTCGATTCCCGCCCGGGGCGGATTTTGGAAGAAGGAGGAAGAAGAAGAGGAAGAAGAAGGAAGAAGAAGAAGAAGAAGAAGAAGAAGAAGAAGAAGAAGAAGAAGAAGAAGAAGAAGAAGGAGAGGAAGAAGAAGAATGAGCTACATACCAAATTTCAAGTCTCTAGCTTTTACCCTTCTCGAGATATTTTGTTTACAGACAGACACACAAACGGACCTATGGCTGAAACTTTGGATTTTAGGCTCTAGGGACCTTAAAACGTGTTTCGGCACTAAAAACTGACCATCGAAAATTTGACCCGATTACGCAGCGATTATTATTCCAAAGAGAAGAGGAAGAGGAAGGAGGAAGAAGAAGAAGGAGAAGAAGAAGAAGAAGAAGAAGAAGAAGAAGAAGAAGAAGAGGAAGAAGAAGAATGAGCTACATGCTACATACCAAATTTCAAGTCTCTAGCTTTTACCCTTCTCGAGATATTTTGTTTACAGACAGACACACAAACGGACCAATGGCTGAAACTTTGGATTTTAGGCTCTAGGGACCTTAAAACGTGTTTCGGCACTAAAAACTGACCATCGAAAATTTGACCCGATTACATTACTTTCCTTCTTATAGGATAAGGAAAGTAATAAGGAAGGTAAGTGGAAAGACTGGAAAGAGAATGATAAGTCTGTTGTTCTCATTGTCTGTTTGTGGTCGACGGCACCATCCGAATATCAACCACGAAATTTGTAGCTTAACCTTCGTAATCTGACGGAAACTGATGTTTTGCAAAGCCGCAACATCTGGCTCCAGACTGTTCCCTCTATTTTTCCCTTTTCCCCACTCTTTAAAAAAAATCCCTCTTTTTCCCATTTCTTCCCTATTTTTATTATTTTTTCCCTAAAGTTTGACTTTCGAACAAAGCGCTCTCTTTTTCTCTACCTCTTCATTTTTCCGCTCTCATCCTGTTTCGCTTTCTCTTTGTTTCTCTCTCTCCCTATCCTCTCTCTCTTTCTCTTTTACTCCCTCTCTCTTTCTCTTTTTTCGCTATCTCTTTTTAAGAGCATATTTTACTTGTTGTTTCTCACAACCCTTCTCCCTCTCTTTTTTTCTTCCACTTAGTCTGACTTCTTTAATATTATTCCGTCTCTCTCTCTCTCTCTCTTTCTTTCTCCATCTGTGTAATGTTTTGTTATTACTTGTTTCTCTCTCTCTCTGTCTGTCTGGTACGTGTTTACAACAATTCTATTTACACGAGAGAGAGAGAGAGAGAGAGAGAGAGAGAGAGAGAGAGAGAGAGAGAGAGAGAGGATGAGAATAAGGTTAAACGATTGGAAAGAGAGAGAGAGAGTGAGCGAGAGGTAGAGTTGAAGACAGAAAAATAAGAACTATTAGAAAAAAGGAAGAATGGAATGTT
>NW_007379821.1:32500-34744 GCF_000475195.1 Diaphorina citri
AGCAGGAGAAGAAAATAAACTGGTAGGTGAAAGTAAAAAAAAAAAAAAATAGAAAGTTAAAGAAAAGTAAAAAAATGTCAAAAAAGATGAGACAAAGATTTGACAGAGTCATAGATAATCATAAAATATGAATTCAAGAATGAAGACTATCAGTGACTTGACTAAAGTTAACAGACAGACAGACAGGTGGAGAGAGAGAGAGAAAGTGAGAGAGAGAGAGATTGGGTGGAGATAGAGGGGGGGAGAGGAGGAAAGGTATTTGTTGTGTCTCAAACTTATACAGAGGGTAGACAGACAGACGAATAATACAATAGGGCGTTTTAACCGTGAACTTTTTACTTTTTTTTCTTCAAAAGGTTTGATAGAGGAACTGTGACTGCTAAGGTCTTGTCTATAGACGGTAGGTCGCGTCAGCTTTGTAAGCGGTAGGTCGCTGCTTCGATTCCCACCCGGGACGGATTTTATCCTGAACGGATAATGTTACTTATACAGAGGGTAGACAGACAGACGAATAATACAATAGGGCGTTTTAACAGTGAACTTTTTACTTTTTTTTCTTCAAAAGGTTTGATAGAGGAACTGTGACTGCTAAGGTCTTGTAGACGGTAGGTCGCGTCAGCTTTGTAAGCGGTAGGTCGCTGCTTCGATTCCCACCCGGGACGGATTTTATCCTGAACGGATAATGTTCGAATGATGAACGAAAGGAAGGCAGAAGACAGGGAAACATGGCGTACTGCAGCAAACCAATGATGTTGGATAAGGTTCGTTCTCGGAACGGCTGGCTTTCCTCCTGTCCTGTCTTCCTTCTCTCTTCGATTTCGGGACGATAAGACCTCAGCAGTTACAGTTCCCTCTATCAAACCTCTCTTTTTTTTAATTCAAATAAAAAAAAAAAAAAAAAACTTTCTAATATCCGCAATTCTCTCTTCGCTTTCGGGACGACAAGAGCTCCGCCATTACAGTTCTCCCTATCAAAAATCTTTGAAAAAATCACGAGTCACATTACGTCCTTTTGAGTGACAGTCTCTCCTTCTCTGTCTCTCCTTCCCTTTTCTCTCTCTCTCTCTCTCTCTCTTTCTTTCTTACTCTCTCTCTCTCTCTATCCCTCTCTCTCTCCCTCTCCCTCTCTCCCTCTCTCTCTCTCTCCATGGCAATCTTTTTCCTTCTCTTCTTTTCTCTTAAAATTTTCCCTAACATCAATATCCTCCCTCTCAGATATTCTTTTCTTTCTTACTTTCTCTTTCTCTCTCTCCCTCTCCCTCCCTCTCTCCCTCGCTCTCTCTCTCCCTCGATCTCTCTCTCTGCCTCTCTCTCTCTTTCTACTTATAGCCCCTATTTCTACTTATAGTGTATAAACAATTGTGATGAGAGCGATCTCTTCATAAGTTAGCTAATTAGCTTAGGAGATCGAATACTATTGTAAATTACTTTAAAAAATAAAGACCTATATTATTTTCAATCAATCAATCAATCAATCTCCCTCTCTCTCTCTCCATGGCAATCTTTTTCCTTCTCTTCTCTTAAAAATTTCCCTAACATCAATATCCTCTCTCTCACTCTATCTCTCCCTCTTACTCTTACTCTCTCTCACTCATTCTATCTTTCCCCTACTCTCTCTCTCCCTCTCTTCCTCTCTCCATCTCTCCTCATATTAGAGTATGTGTCTCTCCAGATTGCTTTTCAATATATTTACATTAGCCTCCAAGATTGATGTATTTTCCGTGTTTCCTTCTCTCTCTCTCTCCCCCATTCTATCTATATCTCTCTTTCACTTCCCTTTTCTTTCTTTCTGTCTCTCTCTCTCCCATATTCCCATCCCTCTCCCTATCTTTCTGTCTCTTTCTCCCTTCTTCTCTATCTCCATCTTCTTTTTCTCTTTCTCTCTCTCTCTCTTTAGTTTCCTCATTCAATTTCCTGACATATTTTCTCAATTCAAATTTCACTATACCCTAACTATCTCTCTCTCGCTCCCCCTCTCCCTCTCTCTCCCCCTCTCCCTCCCTCTCTCTCTCTCTCTCTCACTCTCTCTCTCTCGCTCCCTCTCTCTCGCTCCCCCTCTCCCTCTCTCTCTCTCCCTCCCTCTCTCTCGCTCCCCCTCCCCCTCTATGTAAATAGGTTAATGAGGTGAGAGCGATTTCTCTATAAGTTAAATATTAGCTTAGGAGGTCGTGCATTATTGTATATTGTCTTAATAAATAAACATGTTATTTTTAATCAATCAATCAATCAATCAATCAATCAATC
>NW_007379821.1:35507-38346 GCF_000475195.1 Diaphorina citri
TATTTCTATTCACCCCATCCATCTCTCCCTACCGTCTCCACCTTCTCTCGCCCCTCTCTCTTCACCTCTTACCTCTCTCTCATCTCTCTCTCTCTCTCTCTCTCTCTCGTCTCGTCGTCTCTCTCGTCTCTCATCTTTCTCGTCTCCTCCTCTCTTATGAAATATCAAGCTCACGGTTCGGAACGAATGCATGTTCCGATGTTGGCAAAATGATTGATCACCCCATCAGAAGGTCCCTGGTTTTAGTTTGGGAAAAGTCAACAAAATCAAGATGATAAAATCATATCGTCAAAAAAGATTTCTTTTTTACTTTCCTTATCCTATTAGGATAGGAAAGTATGTAATCGGGTCAAATTTTATGGTCAGTTTTTAGTGCCAAAATACACGATTTTGAGGTCCCTAGAGCCTAAATCCAAAATCCAAAGTTTCAGCCATTGGTCCTGTGGTGTGATCTCGGTCTGGTAAACAAATATGCTCGAAACGGTAAGAGCAGACACTTAAAATTTGGGAATGTAGATGTCAACATGGACCAAGGATGCGACAAAAACTTTTGGTTTAAGATCGGTGAAGACGGTCTGGCGGCATTTTACCCGCTTTTGCGGTTTTTCGGTGTAATTTAACAATATATCGGGGAACAGTATGGAGGCTAGAGACTTTGAAATTTTGGTAATCAATTCACAAATTGGACAAGATGCAACACAACGTTTGGTTGAGATAGGGTACTTGCGGTTGGCGGGTATTTTGACGCTTTTTGGCGGTTTTCGAACCGTTTTTGGCGGTTTTCAGCTATACCGACTAAACGGTTAGAGATATTATAAAATTTTAGGGTATAAGAACAAGAACACCCAAATTAAACATCATTCATTAGGATAAGGAAAGTCGAGTGATGTTCACACCAGATTTTTTTCCATACAAGCTAACTAGGCTAAAAAAACGAATGAACTAAAAATCACTTTTTGAAACCAGCTGATCCCCAAACCGGATATTTCCACCCATTTCCGATTTTGAAAATTCTAACCGATAGAAATTCTTTCTCATTACTTTGGCAATAGAAAGTAAAACCGACATTGATCTTCAATAATACCACATCACTGACGTCACACCAGTAGGTACAATAATACCACGTGCTGAAGACCATTTTGGGATGCACTCAGCCTTATGAAGTACAATATGATCTCATTTCCATCTCTCTCCACATGCATACATTTTACAATTTAACAATCCATTCTCTTTTTGGTTATCTTTATCAGCCTTATTCTTCTCCTCAGCTCCTTTTCGACTTGTTCTTCTTTTTTTCTTCTTTTTGCCTGTTTCCTGTTTCTTCTTCATCAGCATCACAATTTTATTTTCCTTTTTCTTAATTTTTCGCTTCTCTTCCTTCTCCTTCTTCTCCTTTTCGTCCTCACCCTTCTTCTTCTTCTTCTTCTTCTTCTTCACATTCTCTCTCACACTTCTATAAATATCTAATTCCTCTCTCTCTCTTTCTCGCTCTCTCTCTCTCTCTCTCTCTCTCTCTCTCTAATGATCTAATGTACATATGTGTATTATCTCTCTACTCTCTCTCTCTCTCTCTCTCTCTCTCTCTCTCTCTCTCAATGGACTTTTTTTAATGGACTCTCTTTTTCCCCTATAGATTATGGCATGAAAAGCATGTGTATTCCCTTTCTCTCTCACACATGCATAGCTTTCTATTTTCTTTCTCCTTCTGGCCTCTAGGGACACTGCACACATGTAAAAACATGAGACCCTGTTCTGACTAGAAAGAGAGAGTGCGAGAGAGAGAGAGAGAGAGAGAGAGAGAGTGCGAGAGAGAGAGTGCGAGAGAGAGAGTGCGAGAGAGAGAGGAAGAGGGAAGAAAGAAACAGCGTGTGTATGAGAGAGAGAGAGAGAGAAAGGGAGGAGACTAGGAGAGAGAGAGAGAGAAGGAAAAACAGCGGAAATTAGAGAAATTCATGTATAGAGTTGGAGGAAAAAAAAGAAAAAAAAAAGAGACAGAAAAAACAACAAAGGAAGAGAGTGAAAAAGAGATAGTAGGAGTGAGAGAGACAGATATTAGGGGGGGAGAGAGAGAGAGAGAGAGAGAGAGAGAGAGAGAGAGAGAGAGAGATATCTTTTTGTTCGATGGAGGAAGTGGGTAAAAGGAGGAGAGAGAGAGAGGGAATAAGGGTTTTAGAGAGAGAGAGAGAGGGGGGGAGAGATAAAGAGAGAGGGAGAGAGAGAGGAATGAACAAAACCGAAAGAAAGAAAAAGGAGAAAGGGAGAGCGAGAATCATTTTTGAAATATTTACGAAAATTGTTTGCTGAATTGCAGCTAGAAAATCAATGGATTACAATATGTACGTATATATAGGTTCCGAGAACGAACATTATCCGTTCAGGATAAAATCCGCCCTGTGCCCTAAATCACCAAAGTATGGAAAAGTAGGTATTTACAATTCCATATTTTAATATGATTCGTCCAAATTTAAAATTCTGCTTTTCCATTGGCTATTACACTTGTAAGATACTTTTCCATACTTTGGTTATTTAGGGCACTGGGTGGGAATCGAACTGGCTTGTAGGTAAGGAAAAAGACGAAATAATGATGACAAGGAAGTTGTTAGTAAATTTGCTTTTATTTTATCAAATCGAATAAAATGTAAAATGAAGATAAGATAAAGTGTGGTTCAATAACAAGCATCTGGTTGATTCGAAATACAGGGTGCACCTAACAAATAGAGGGTTTGTTCCTCCCATTGAATATCTAAACGATAAACACTAAAATCGTAGAAATATTTTTTTTTTTTTCTTTAAAAAAAATAATAAATAAATCTAAAATCACAAAAAAATTAAATAAAAT
>NW_007379822.1:0-10962 GCF_000475195.1 Diaphorina citri
CAGGATGCGTAGGTTGCATACGGCGCCCTCGAACGGCTTGGGTGAGTTCAAACTGACGGGGAGAAACAGAGGGGAAGACAAAATAAGTTGTGATTTTCATCTTAATCAGTTTTTAACAAAGCCTGTAATAACTAAGTAGGTGATGAAAAGTATTTCTGGGCCCGGGAGAAATGTACAGCTTTTTAAGACAAAAAATTTGAAAAATTCAAAAAGGTTTTGTTTTTCACGGAATTTTGGATTTTGGACCAAGTCCTTCAAGGTTCACAGAGAGGTTCAATTGATCAAAACCGTGGGCAGAGTTCCCAGAAATTAACGATTCGTCCGTTATTCGGGGACAAAGTTCTGCTATTCAGAGCTTAAAAATTAGGCTCACTTAAATCTTCAAAAAGTACAAAAGGCATTAGCGGTTCTCAGGACTTTGCATCTAGCCTGAGGTCGCTCGAATTTCGCAGAGAGGTTCGATTTACAATTTATATCAAAAGTGTTCTTTGGCCGGAATTCAAGAAATATAATCACTATAATAAATCTAAATAAAATAAGAAATATACGGTTCGGCTGCTATTTAAAGCCAAAATTTTGAAAAACTCAAACTCAAAAGGACTTCAAATTTCGGCCCAAATAAGTAAAACATCAAATAATTTATGAATAAAATTAACAATGTTAAGGGAAAACCATCACCCCCCAACCCTCTAATGCGCATAGCGACCGGTGCCAGCATGGTAGGTAAACATTGGTTGTTAGGATTATTGAGATACTTATTGGGAAAAATCCTACAATTGGGATGCGAGAGGAAAAATGGCCTAATGGTCAAAGATCCCGACATTTGCAACATACATACATACATATTTTTACAAATCGATTTATCTCGGGATCTGGAAGTCGTAGCAGAAAAAGAAAAGTTCCCTAGTTCCTCATTTTTTCTGCTCTTTGAAAAACTCACCTAAGTAAACTTACTGGTCTATTGGTAGAAGGCTTACAGTTTAGATACTTACTATCCCTGTAAAGTGACTACTTACTATCCTTGTAAAGTAACTACTTACTATCCTTGTAAAGTGACTACTTACTATCCTTGTAAAGTGACTACTTACTATCCGTGTAAAGTGACTACTTACTATCCTTTTAAAGTGACTACTTACTATCCTTGTAAAATGACTCCTTACTCTCCTTGTAAAGTGACCACTTACTCTCCTTGTAAAGTGACTACTTACTATCCTTGTAAAATGACTACTTACTATCCTTGTAAAGTGACTACTTACTATCCTTGTAAAGCGACTACTTACTATCCTTGTAAAGTGACCACTTACTATCCTTGTAAAGTGACTACTTACTATCCTTAAGGTTCCGATCTCCCTCATCATCCGATAAGTTCAAATCAAACAGGATCTCTTCCTCAGAGTCCTCGTGACTATCCTTATAAAGTGACTACTTACTATCCTTGTAAAGTGACTACTTACTATCCTTGTAAAGTGACTACTTACTATCCTTGTAAAGTGACTACTTACTATCCTTGTAAAGCGACTACTTACTATCCTTATAAAGTGACTCCTTACTATCCTTGTAAAGTGACTACTTACTATCCTTGTAAAGCGACTACTTACTATCCTTAAGGTTCCGATCTCCCTCATCCGATAAGTTCAAATCAAACAGGACCTCTTCCTCAGAGTCCTCGTGACTATCCTTATAAAGTGACTACTTACTATCCTTGTAAAGCGACTACTTACTATCCTTGTAAAGCGACTACCTACTATCCTTGTAAAGTGACTACTTACTATCCCTGTAAAGTGACTACCTACTTACTATCCTTGTAAAGCGACTACTTACTATCCTTGTAAAGCGACTACCTACTATCCTTGTAAAGTGACTACTTACTATCCTTGTAAAGCGACTACTTACTATCCTTGTAAAGCGACTACCTACTATCCTTGTAAAGTGACTACTTACTATCCTTGTAAAGTGACTACTTACTATCCTTAAGGTTCCGATCTCCCTCATCATCCGATAAGTTCAAATCAAACAGGATCTCTTCCTCAGAGTCCTCGTGACTATCCTTGTGAAGCGATGTGCGATGCTCCAGATCCTCATCTGTAGGAAAACGGGGAAGCAAATATTACCTTTTTTTAGTCCGTCCTTCCTTTATTATTACAATAGTAATAAAAATGTATAAGGGACGGACTATTGTATTCGCCAGTCCTCGTGACTATCCTTGTGAAGCGATGTGCGATGCTCCAGATCCTCATCTGTAGGAAAACGGGGAAGCAAATATTACCTTTTTTTGTAGAGGTTTCATAGAGGGAACTGTAACTGCTAAGGTTTTATCGTCCCGAAAACGACGAGAGAAGGAAGACAGGATAGGAGAAAGCCAGCCGTTCCGTGAACGAACATTATCTATTTAGAATAAAATCCGACCCAGGGCGGGAATCAATCATTTTCATAGGCTCGTCTTCATGTTTGTTTCATAATAACTTTTGAACGGTTTGTGCGATTTTGATGAAAATAGATCAGTTGCGCTTACTTGGGTGAGGTTTCTAAGACAAAGAACAGAAAAAATGAGGAACCAGGGAATTTTCCTTTTTCTTCTACGATTTTTAGATCCCGAGATAAATCGATTTAAAAAATACCGGTAAGTCTTGAACTCTGACGTCACGGCATACGCTCGCGTAGGCGATGACGTCACATCAAATGTCCCAAGCAAAGCTCCCTCGCAGGCAACACATTAATCTGTTTGTGCGCATGCATTTCTGCGCAATTCATGTTTGGGCGCATCGTTTCTGCGCATCATCTGAAGTCTGACGTCAGAGTTCAGGACTCTGACGGAAAATAAAAATTGAATTTTCGACCTTTCACAGTTATTTTTTCGGAGAGTTGACCTCAGATTTGGATTTTTCACAACTTTTTAAATAGGACTCGACCATTTATTTATCAATAATTTTTACCCATTTGCAACTGCTCCATTGACAAACCCGTTAACCATCTAAAGAACATTTCCTCACTACATTTTGGTCCCGATCGAGCCAATGGAGCCGTTTTTGATATTCGAATTTATTTATGTCTACCTTTTTCTAAGTTAAGCAAAGTTCTTTTTAAAGGTCTCGTAGAGACCTCGTTTAGAATAGAATAGAATATACCTTGTGGGAAGTTCTCCTCCTTTCAATTTGGGTATTCCCTTGTTTATCCTGCCCGAATAGGACTGAAAAGTCCCTTTACCCCAGCAGTCTAAACAAGGTCTCGTATATTTGATGGGTTAAAGAATAATACATACAACTAACAATTCAGTAAAAAGACCTTGCTTAACTAGAAAAAAAAGACTACTGAGTTAAAGGGAATTTAAGTCCTTTTCGGGCAGGATAAACAAGGTATCCTTCCTTATACTCTATTCTATTCTTTTTTTTTATTCTTTCAAACGTAAAAATATAACAATTACATGAAAGATTACATAGTAAAGTACAATAATAATAATTAATGAAAGATTAGGTACATACTTAAAATAAATTAAATATAAATATAAAGTATAAACCTAATAGATAATACAACATATTACTTATCTTAGCCGATGTTGAAAATCTTGTTTACATTTTCTATGTATAATGTTTTTGATAATCCTAGATCTAGGTTTTGATTAAATGAGTTGTAGAGATTTAGAATGCGTGGAATGGTAGATTGATTATAAATGGATTTATCTCTTGGGTTAATGTAAAACAGATTTTGCGAATTTCGTGAGCGCAGGTGTACTACTGGTATTGTATAGGAAATGGCTTGTATAGCTGTTGGGCAATGGCTTTTGTTATTGCATAAATCATATACAAGTGACAAAGATGTGGTATCACGGCGCTGTTTGAGTGATGGTAGTAGACCTTGTTTAGACTGCGGGAGTAAAGGGACTTTTCAGTCTCATTCTGGTAGTATAAACAGGGTATATTCTATTTTATTCTATTCTAGTATCCCTTTTTATGGCCCACAAAGCTTTTAGAGTGTGCCCTCTCGGACTTGATTTCTGCTCTTTTACTATGGGGTGGACTTAGAAAATGGAGCATCCACCCTCAATCCCCTCAAGAAAAGTCTGGATACGTACCTGCTCCCCTGTGTATGTGGCCCGCTAAGTACAAACCACTACCTTCCCCCACCCAACACCCAGGGGGCTGCAAGAAAGGTAAGGGGGCTCCAAGCCCCCAGGTACGGGCTAAAAACCCATTCTATGCAGAAAGCAGAATAATGTTCGCCAGTACCTGCCAATGTACCATGTGGCCCGCATAAACAGTTGAAAATACGTGTACTAGTCCGTGTCAATACTCACTGTGTTTCTTGGACCGATAGCTGAGCAGAAACAGCGTCGCCATCAGCTTCATGAGTGAGCGCGAATCCAAACATTGGTCCTGCGCTCTGCGCACCGCGCGCTGTATCCATGGCAACAAATGTGTACAGTCTATATGCGTGTAGGACATGAGCGTAGAACATTCCCCTGACTGATCCATCCACTGTGTACAGGGAGCGTGATGCGTGACAGCCAGCATGTCGCTCAGACATGACTCCAAGTAAGACACAAACACCTGAGGAGTAGAAAGTAGAAGCATGACATCTTGACATCAATGAACGAACGGAGTGATTTCTCGGTTTTAACTCGACGGATTTGCATTTAAATACCGTTTACACTTGTCGTTCGGAAAAAAATCGTGTCGTGTGTAGTATGAACAGCGAACACTCTCATTTTAATCACATTGCCTACCGGAAACTCACAAGTGTGAACAAGCTCTTAGTTTATCTCGAATTTGTGTCTGAAATTATCACCAATCTGACGCATGTGTTACTATTCTGCCGCATGCGTTACTATACTGACGCATGCGCTATAGCTTACCTCTTTGGACTCGGGTTTGAGCGGTAGATCGTAGTACAGCGTATAACTCAGATGTACGAAATGTTCCACAAGTAGCTTATACACGGGGATGCTATTCACCCTGACGCATGCGTTACTATTCTGACGCATGCGCTATAGTTTCTTTTTCGTTGAAACAGCTCTCGGTTAGCGAGCCAGTGTCATCGTCCTTCTCGTCCAGAGACCCGGGTTCGTTATCCAACTTCAACTCTGGAAAAGGAGTAGTTTAAGACTTAGGTAGTTTTATTCAGGGCTTTGATGGGACATTTAGCCACTCACTATCAGGTAGACCTGACAGGCGCAGAAATGCATGCGCACAACGCACAAACACATTACACTACTGCTGCTTGAGAGTTGATTTAACGTCAGTGAATAAGATTTACCGGTATTTTCTTTTAAATCGATTTATAGTCAGCTCCCATGGCGTAGTGGTCAAGTCAGCTCCCATGGCAGCACAAACACATTACACTACTGCTGCTTGAGAGTTGATTTAACGTCAGTGAATAAGATTTACCGGTATTTTCTTTTAAATCGATTTATCTCGGGATCTGGAAGTCGTAGCAGAAAAAGAAAAGTTCCCTAGTTCCTCATTTTTTCTGCTCTTTGAAAACCTCACCTAAGTAAACTTACTGGTCTATTGTGACAAGGCTTACAGTTTAGATACTTACTATCCCTGTAAAGTGACTACCTACTTACTATCCTTGTAAAGCGACTACTTACTATCCTTGTAAAGCGACTACCTACTATCCTTGTAAAGTGACTACTTACTATCCTTGTAAAGTGACTACTTACTATCCTTAAGGTTCCGATCTCCCTCATCATCCGATAAGTTCAAATCAAACAGGATCTCTTCCTCAGAGTCCTCGTGACTATCCTTGTGAAGCGATGTGCGATGCTCCAGATCCTCATCTGTAGGAAAACGGGGAAGCAAATATTACCTTTTTTTGTAGAGGTTTCATAGAGGGAACTGTAACTGCTAAGGTTTTATCGTCCCGAAAACGACGAGAGAAGGAAGACAGGATAGGAGAAAGCCAGCCGTTCCGTGAACGAACATTATCTATTTAGTTCATATTTTGTATTTTTCTTCTTCTTTTTTTCCCTATATGAATAATAAATAGAATAATAAGTTTTTGAGTGACACGGGTTTTACCCTCCATTCGACAACAAAACCATCCCACCTCCTCACATAAGGGGCCGCGGAAGATCACCAAAATATGAAAAAACAGTTATTTATAATTCCACATTTTGATCTAATTCGTCCAAATTCAAGGTCTACTTTTAAACTTGTAAGGCACTTTTCCATACTTTGGTGATATAGAGCACAGATGGTGCGGAGAATAAAATGAGTGTTTATTTATACTTTTCGGATAGGATATAGGATAGAAAGGGTCCTTTATAATAATAATAATAATAATAGTGCTTATTTATACTGCTCGCATAGGACTGAAAAGTCCCTTTACTCCAGCAGTAGGCTACTACTATTATTGTGGTCAAATTCTCAAATTATATTGAGGATAAAATACCTCGGCTGGGATTGAACCCACGCTCTCCTGTTTACCAGGCGAGCGCCTTGACCACTACACCACCGATATAGGGTCACCTATACGGCTACTATCTGCGGACAATTTTGCTCAACTGGGATACTGGGAAGTGGTGCTATGCTTTCTTTGCTGGATGACTTTAGGTTCGTTAACTTACCAGGGTGTCTACCAAAATGGAAAAATAAAATTCCCTGACTTTTCACGGTTTTCCAGTCCATTTTTTCCAAATTTCCAGTCTACTTTTTCAAGATTTTCCACCCTATTCCCACTCACAACAGATTTTTTTTTTTCTTCTTCAAGTAATTTTCCCAAGCCTGTTCAACATTAATTCTCCAATCTTTTTTCATCCCACTAGGGTAAGGGCTTAAGTCCTCCATTTGCACATGAAATAACTGCGCCGTATTTATCACAACAGATTTTTTTTCTTCAAGTAATGTTCCCAAGCCTGTTCAACATTAATTCTCCAATCTTTTTTCATCCCACTAGGCTAAGGGCTTAAATCCTCCATTTGCACATGAAATAACTGCGCCGTATTTATTTTTTTTATTTTTTGTAATTTTTCGGTCTACATATTCACACATCCTGGGTGATGAAGGTTAACACGAAAAGAATGAGGAACGGCGCCGCAGGCAAAAATTGTGAACTATACAATCTATAGAAACTAAAATTTTTAGGACCGGCCGCAGGCGAAAATTTTGGTTTCATCAATTATTTGCGGTAAAAAAAAGAGCTGAAAAAAATCTGCGTTTGCCTGAGATCGAACACATAACTGCGAATATCGCGAACAAACCGCGGATACTGCAAACGCGAATACCGCGAAGAAAACAATAAGTTTAGCAATGCGTTATGGACCACTGACTTATTGCTAATTGTATTTCAGGTATGTATCAACTCACCAAAATAGAGAGATGGTTTAACATGTGGTAAGTGGTATCTATTGGTGAGTAATTGATCCAGAACAATAAACCAATTGGCAATGCACAAGTTAATAACTAGTTGGATTATACAATTAGACAACCATCTAAGTATTTGAATGCTGATTAAAAGAAAGTCCATTTTACAATAACTATGTAGGTATTGAATGGTTCATGCTAAGTTCATGAAAATTGGCGATTTTTTTTAAAGGTTTTAATGGCAGGATAGTGAGCTCTTCCACCCAACATAAAATTTGATCATTGATTTCCTCACATTCTTGAATATGGAAAGAAAATTTGGTTATTGAATATTGGGCTTTGTTAGACCTTTTTGAAACCTGGTGGTAGGTAGGGACCCCTTCATAGCACATTTTGTTTTGACTCAACTCCTGACCTGAACTATTTGTCTAAACACTCAATGAACTAGGGTTTCCTTTCCCATCTAGAGATATTTCGATGTTGATATGAACATGACTAGATAAGGGTTATTTTCCGTTTGGGAAACTGACCACTGATCCATTCCGTTTCTATTCAAGCAGTGGTCAGTTTTCCACAAGGAAAGTACACATATACTTTGGTATGATGTATTTTTAGCTAGTTAGGTAGACACTAACCACAGCATTCAGTAGACCCTATTCACAATACCACTGTGGTAAAACCCACGAGTCCACAATATTGGGGTTGTAGGATTGAGGTCACTAGTGCACCACAAGATGTTGACATTGCAATTTGAATGAATTTGTATTAATTAATAACTATGCCATAATACAAAAATGAATTATATTGAGTTACTTATTTATGCCCAAGACCTCAACCTGAGTTTAAATTTGGTCTAACTTTAAGAAATATTTTGGTACTTGTTCAGATGTAATATCAATGGAAAATTGCTACAAAAAAGAGCTGTCACAAATCAGCGGTGACCAATGTTGATTTAGGGTTAGGCTGAACACAAAAAGGAGCTTTTTTTCTTGTCATGGCTTCTGAATAATTTTGCCAATCTTTTGACAATATGAAAATTTAATTGTGTTAAACATGAATGGTCACAAAACATTGTTCCCTGAATAATAACAACAACATATTATAATTTCATGATTTGAACCAACAACCTGCAGATCCAAAGATTACTGTGCTAACCATTAAGTACACTACTTATTGAGCTTGATGTAATGACAATATTGCAGAAGAAAACCTTTAAAAAAACATTGCATAACTATTGGTAGGTATAGGTGGTAGCTGTGACATCAAAATTTTGTGAAATTTTGGGTGTAAAGTTGCTTTCCGGAAAGTTAAGTTGTCAAGTTATTTACAAAAAGTGCATATCATACAATATGTGGGTGGATCTCCAGTGCCCACTGCAACAAAAATGCCCTAGATTAATTTATATTGCCACCTATACAAAATGTTACAGATACAATTACACAGACAAGCTCAGATGTCCAACATCATATTGAGTAGGATGTGATGGTTCGTAATATAATCACCTTGGTTTCTTTCTGTTTAACCTTGGCCTCTTAGCCGACATTCTTCCACATGCAACTTATCCAGCCATTGCTAAATAAACTTCTGTTTATGAAAACGACAATTTAACATTAACTTGACATGGAAAACAAAACTCAAAATGATTTCATTTCCTAATTGGGAAACAGCCAAAGTGCAAATATACGTTGGGAATGTAAACAACACAGTGTCACCGTTGTGCAATCCAGTGACAGATTGAACTTTCTGATAACTGTGGACACAAACATAAATCTTTTCCAAAACAAAACACTTACTTACCTCAATATTTTGAATTTCTGAACTTCGTTGGACGTTGAATCCATTTTTGTCATATCCAGAATGTAGTTGTCCTTTACATCAATAGAACTTTTGAAGTTTTAGTTAAAAACACACTTGGGGTTCAATTGCCTTCAAACGCTGTCATTTGATGAACGATATGTAGTAAATGTTTTTATTGAAAAGGAAGCATTGTTCATTGTCGAATTTCAAGAATAAGATCATTTCTTTTTGAAATTGAGAAAAAATTACACAAGAATAATGTAGACACTCATCATTCCACAAATTTCTGGACTGGATTTCTGGGTTGTTGTTTTTTTCCCTCTGCCAGAAAAAAATTATCGACAGCTGCTGCGCTCTAGCGAGGTTTTATCGAAACAGGTACTCGTGTACAGCATATTGCAGAATCATGGAGAAATTTTGGGCGTAAATTAAATCCAATGAAGTGACTTCAGGGGCGACAGCATGTTGAATGTAGGTACTTGTTCCCAATAGATCACTGAAGTTAAGCAACGTTTCGCGTGGTTGGTATCCGGATGGGTGACCATGTGGGCAATCGAGTATTGCTGGCTTTTCTCAGCCCCACTCATACTGGGTGAGGTTAAGATAAGTAGGCGGGTAAGCTACCAATGGAGCAGTTGCAAATGGGTAAAAATTATAAATAAATGGTTGATTCCTATGTAAAAAGTTGGAAAACTCCAAATCTGAGGTCAAAACTCCGAAAAAATAAAAGGTCGAAAATTCAATTTTTATTTTCCGTTCTAATGAAAGAGTTCAAATATGTGTGACGATGACGACAGACTTTACGCAGTTGTTTTTTTCGTCCGTTCGGTAGCGCCACTATGTAAGCGCGCTAGCAGAGGAGCAGAAAGAACTGCGCAGAAACGTATGCGCACAAACACATTAATGCATTGCCTGCGAGGGAGCTCTGCTCGGGACATTTGATGTGACGTCATCGCCTACGGGAGCTTATGCCGTGACGTCAAAGTTCACGATTTACCGGTATTTTTTAAATCGATTTATCTCGGGATCTAGAAGTCGTAGAAGAAAAAGAAAAATTCCGTTGGTCCTCATTTTTCCTGCTCTATGACTTTACAATATCACCCAAGTAAGTGCAACTGATCTATTGAACAATAGGTAAGTATACCTTTACGTACCTATGAGCGAACTTACAATGTACCAACCTACCTATTTATGTCATATACCTACCTACATACAGACAGGTTGAGAGGTAACAGGTTCGATAAGTTAATTGCAGTACATGTGTAAACAGATAGCAGATAGTCATTACCTAATAAGTACACGCACATAGGTAAGTATGAGAACAAATAATTAAAATCAATAACCTAAACCTACCTATCGTTAGCTTCATACCTAATGTAGTATTGAGGGTTCAATCCCAGCCGAGGTATGGAATTTTATCCTCAATATAATTTGAGAATTTGACCACAATAATAATAGTAGTAGCCTACTGCTGGAGTAAAGGGACTTTTCAGTCCTATGGCCTGAGCCAGTACTACCAATAAGCACTATTATTCCTATTATTTATTATTATTGACAAGTTTTCTCAGGAGGGATAAGAACCTAAAAGTACTTTGTCCAAGTAAAGCGTTGTCCATCACACCATAAGTCAACGCCGTCCGATTGAGGAGGTGAGATCTGTTTGTTTACTTTCTTTTTTTCCAGCTCCCATCGGCGTATACGTGGACTGTTGTTGTTGTTGTTGTTGTTGTACAGCGGCCTTTAGCTTTCGCGATATTGGCGATAGCAGAATAAAAGAAAAAGATGTCCTTTTGTATCCTGGCTATACCACCGGGGTGATGGTCTCTAGCAGCTCTAGCCATCCGTTAAATTGGCTGGCTCGTCC
>NW_007379822.1:11701-43744 GCF_000475195.1 Diaphorina citri
GGGGATCTGGAATCGTAAGCGAAAAAAGAAAAGTTCCCTAGTTCTCATTTTTTCTGCTACTTTTGGAAAACCTCACCTAAGTAAACCTTACTGGTCTATTGTGGACAAGGCTTACAGTTTAGATACTTACTATCGCCTGGTAAAGTGACTACCAGTACTTACTATCCTTGTAAAGCGACTACTTACTATCCTTTAAAGGCGACTACTTACTATCCTTGTAAAGCGACTATTACTATCCTTGGTAAAGCGACTACTTACTATCCCTTGTAAACGCGACTCACTTACTATCCTTGTAAAAGCGACTACTTACTATCCTTGTAAAGCGACCCTTACTATCCTTGTAAAGCGACTACTTACTATCCTTTGTAAAGCCGACTAACCTACTATCCTTGTAAAGGTGACTACTGTACTATCCTGTAAAGTGACTACCCTACTTACTAAATCCTTGGTAAAGCGACAATACTTACTATGCCTTGTAAAGCGACTACCTACTATCCCTTGTAAAGTGACTACTACTATCCTTGTAAAGCGACTACTTATCTATCTTGTAAAGCGACTAACTACTATCTTGTAAAGGTGGAACTACTTACTAAATCCTTGTAAAGTGACTACTTTACTATCCTTAAGGTTCCGATCTCCCTCATCATCCGATAAGTTCAAATCAAACAGGATCTCTTCCTCAGAGTCCTCGTGACTATCCTTGTGAAGCGATGTGCGATGCTCCAGATCCTCATCTGTAGGAAAACGGGGGAAAGCAAATATTCCTTTTTTAGTCCGTCCTTCCTTTTTATTACAATAGTAATAAAAATGTTATAGGGACGGACTATTGTAAATTCGCCTCGGTGTCCTGTCCACTCTGTCCGGTCGGTCCTGTCCGCCATAGAATGGACTTATCCAAACCTGGTCGAACCTATATATCAAATTAAAGGTCTTTTACCAGGAACACGAAAAATGGTGTGTTGCAAATTTTGTCCGAGAACGGGCTCCTAGTCTTGTTTAATATAACATGAAAGTAAATCCGAATCAAGGAGGAGAGGAGCGGCGAGAGAGGGTGAATATTAAACAAATTAGGTAGGTACATAGGCTACTGAGCTTTTCCTCTAGAGCACGATGCGAATAGACTACGGGCTAAAAAATTCTCCCGCGGAGGGACGGACCCAGCTTGTTCTAAGTTCAGCGCAAGTTCTTTTTAAAGGTCTCGTATAGACCTCGTTTAGACTACTGAGTTAAAGGGAATTTAAGTCCTTTTTGGGCAGTGAATAACAAGGTATCCTTCCTTATATCTATTCTATTAACTGAACCCAATAGTCTACTTACTCAACGACTCATTGGACCAAACCGCCTCCTCAACTTCCTCCTCTACATCCGCCCAGGATCTTCTTGATGTCCTCCTCACCCATCCTCGTCACCTCCATTCTTATCCTGACCGCTCTTCCATCCGGGGGTCGCGGATTCGATCTCGGCGGCGGCTATCAACTGGCGCAACTTGTCCACGGTGGCGGTCAACAGGAGACTCATTAGCTGGTAGGTGAGCCGCCAGACAGACACCGTGCTTTTTGCTGTCTGTGGAATAACAGGGAGAGAAACCATGGTGAAATAACAGGGGAGGGAAACCATTTGAAATGGAGCGCTAAATAACGGGGGGCCCTTTATTAAGGATAAGGAAGAAACACCACTAGAAAAAACACGATTTTTTTTTTTTATTTAATTTAAGCAAGGTTTTAATTTATATAAAAAAAAAATACACCTATTTTGTACCAAATACATGAGACCTTGTTTAGACTGCGGGAGTAAAGGGACTTTTCAGTCTCATTCTGGTAGTATAAACAGGGTATATTCTATTTTATTCTATTCTAGTATCCCTTTTTATGGCCCACAAAGCTTTTAGAGTGTGCCCTCTCGGACTTGATTTCTGCTCTTTTACTATGGGGTGGACTTAGAAAATGGAGCATCCACCCTCAATCCCCTCAAGAAAAGTCTGGATACGTACCTGCTCCCCTGTGTATGTGGCCCGCTAAGTACAAACCACTACCTTCCCCCACCCAACACCCAGGGGGCTGCAAGAAAGGTAAGGGGGCTCCAAGCCCCCAGGTACGGGCTAAAAACCCATTCTATGCAGAAAGCAGAATAATGTTCGCCAGTACCTGCCAATGTACCATGTGGCCCGCATAAACAGTTGAAAATACGTGTACTAGTCCGTGTCAATACTCACTGTGTTTCTTGGACCGATAGCTGAGCAGAAACAGCGTCGCCATCAGCTTCATGAGTGAGCGCGAATCCAAACATTGGTCCTGCGCTCTGCGCACCGCGCGCTGTATCCATGGCAACAAATGTGTACAGTCTATATGCGTGTAGGACATGAGCGTAGAACATTCCCCTGACTGATCCATCCACTGTGTACAGGGAGCGTGATGCGTGACAGCCAGCATGTCGCTCAGACATGACTCCAAGTAAGACACAAACACCTGAGGAGTAGAAAGTAGAAGCATGACATCTTGACATCAATGAACGAACGGAGTGATTTCTCGGTTTTAACTCGACGGATTTGCATTTAAATCCCGTTTACACTTGTCGTTCGGACTATTCTGACGCATGCGTTACTATTCTGACGCATGCGTTACTATTCTGACGCATGCGCTATAACTTACCTCCTTGGACTCGGGTTTGAGCGGTAGATCGTAGTACAGCGTATAACTCAGATGTACGAAATGTTCCACAAGTAGCTTGTACACGGGGATGCTGTCTGCGGTGCTGTTTTGACGCATGCGTTGACGGTTCTTATCCGCCAGGATGCGTAGGTTGCATACGGCGCCCTCGAACGGCTTGGGTGAGTTCAAACTGACGGGGAGAAACAGAGGGGAAGAGAAAATAAGTTGTGGTTTTCATCTTAATCAGTTTTTAACAAAGCCTGTAATATCTAAGTAGGTGATCAAAATTATTTCTGGGCCCGGGAGAAATGTACAGCTTTTTAAGACAAAAATTTTGAAAAATTCAAAAAGGTTTCGTTTTTCGCGGAATTTTGGAACAAGTCCTTCAAGGTTCACAGAGAGGTTCAATAATTTACGTTGATTAAAACCGTGGACAGAGTTCCCAGAAATTAACGATTCGCCCGTTATTCAAGGACAAAGTTCTGCTATTCAGAGCTTAAATTAAATTAGGCTCACTTAAATCTTCAAAAAGTACAAAAGGCATTAGCGGTTCTCAGGACTTTGCATCTAGCCTGAGGTCGCTCGAATTTTGCAGAGGGGTTCGATTTACTATTTATATCAAAAGTGTTCTTTGGCCGGAATTCAAGAAATATACTCCATTCCCGGTTATAGTTTTCTCGCGTTGACACGTCGATTTTTTCTCCGTGTTATTTTCTAATTTTTTTTTGTGGAAAAAGTGTTCAGACTATTGTGAATTCTTGCATAGTGACTTTTTATTGTGTTCTTTTCGATTTTCGAGCGTTAAACTGCATTAAAATGCAGTAAAAAGACTTTTTTTTACCTTTTTTAGTGGGTTCATTTGAATAGATTTTTCTCGCTTTTCATTGGTTGCCATGGCAACATTTTTGTTATTCCTTTTGTAGACATTCCGTCCTCCCGAGTGCTAATAATCCTTGTTTATTGCCTTTAGTATAGGAGTACGCGGGTTTTATACACATTCCCATGTACGGAATACCTAAAATGAGCTGCTTTTTTGGGGGAAAAAGGTAAATTTACATTATTTATTGTTTGAAATTTTGAATCTATTAGCATTTAATGTGGTTCTGTAGGTGGTAAAAAAAGAGCGTTAGGTATTGCTTGATCAATGCTCATGAGAATCTCCAGGAGAGGAGAAAACTGTGACCTACTTGTTCAATAACTTACTGGAGAACTCACATCTGGCCTATTAAATTCTATAAAACCGGTGATGGGACTTCATGGGACCCAAAAATCAGCGCATTTCTGTTCTAAAAATTTCCTAATTGACCTAATTTACTTCGTTCTTTCAATAGATGTGTAAATCACACGGAATACAGACAGGTATTCCGTAAATACTAATTATACCCCTAGGGTCAGCTTTCTAATCAAGTTGGGATATGAGTTTTATCTCATCAGGTCATATTTCCCGTCCACAAAATGGGGTGAAGTATAGTGGTTCATTGTCTGAGAAGCGAGGCGTAACCACGCATGAAGGTCTCCACGTGGGGGGAAGGGAAGAGGAGCACCGAGTGGTCGAACGAGAGCCAATCAACGAACACCTGGAGAGAGGTAACCAAGAAATCAATTGCCTATGTATTTAGATTGGAGAAGCCAGCCAACGATCAAATGGTTTACGCCAGCCTAGTTAGCTTGGAGGGTAGCGCGTCTGCCTTGTAAGCGCTAGGCCGCGGGTTTGATTCCCGCCCGGGGCGGATTTTATCCTGAAGGGATAATGTTCGTTCTCGGAACGGCTGACTTTTTCCTATCCTGTCTTTCTTCTCTCTTCGATTTCGGGACGATAACACCTCCGTTGTTACCGTTCCCTCTATCAAACCTCAAACAGTATCAACCTTAAAATTAACATTTTTTGTAGGCATTCTAAAATGATGTATATTGACTCAGATCTAAAATATATGGTTTTTGTTTCTAAGGCGACAGTTCTGTACATTACATGAGAACTGATTTATATTTCAAGGCTTGGACTTTCTTCAAACAAACTCCTTAATAATAGGGATACAAGAAGAGCTCCTTGGATCCCATATAAACCGGACTTTTTTTGACTTACTCGGATGGTTTGAATGAGGTTCTCTGTTTCACACAGCTGAATGAAACTCTTGAGAACAACACCTTGTGTTTCTTTTTCGTTGAAACAGCTCTCGGTTAGCGAGCCAGTGTCATCGTCCTTCTCGTCCAGAGACCCGGGTTCGTTATCCAACTTCAATTCTGTAAAAGGAGTAGTTTAAGACTTAGGTAGTTTTATCCAGGGCTTTGATGGGACATTTATCAGACCAGCCACTCACTATCAGGTAGACCTGACAGGCGCAGAAATGCATGCGCACAAGGCACAAACACATTACACTACTGCTGCTTGAGAGTTGATTTAACGTCAGTGAATAAGATTAACCGGTATTTCCTTTTAAATCGATTTATCTCCGGATCTGGAAGTCGTAGCAGAAAAAGAAAAGTTCCCTAGTTCCTCATTTTGTCTGCTCTTTGAAAACCTCACCTAAGTAAACTTACTGGTCTATTGGTAGAATTGGTAGAAGGCTTACAGTTTAGATACTTACTATCCTTAAGGTTCCGATCTCCCTCATCATCCGATAAGTTCAAATCAAACAAGATCTCTTCCTCAGAGTCCTCGTGACTATCCTTGTGAAGCGATGTGCGATGCTCCAGATCCTCATCTGTAGGAAAACGAGGAAGTACATTACATATTCATCAAATCACTTAAATGACCGGGGTCACAATCTGTGTTTGAACTTGGTTTAAGTTTAACTTTTGGATTAAACAATCTGATTGGTTGATTTCGAAAAATTTCATCCTGTCAGATTGTTCAATCTAAGAGTTCAACTTCAGGGTTTAAACTCACTCTGTGGATCCTGCAATAAGGGGTTTAAAAAGGCACCGTACAAAGGCTAAGCTCTTTAGTTACGGGGGTTTTTATCTACGATTCGGATGTTTAAGGTCAAAATTTTCGATAATCAGTTTTTAGCCCGTCCTTCCTTTATTATTAAAAAAAAAAGGTATAAGGGACGGACTATTGTATTCGCTTCAGTGTCTGTCTGTCTGTCCTTATAGAAGGACTTATCCAAACCTGGTCGACCTATATATCAAATTAAAGGTCTTTTTACCAGGAACACGAAAGACAAATACCTATGCGCCGTCGGCGATTTAGTAGGTGATGAAAAAATGGTATTTGCAGGCAAAAATAACGATATTGTCAAATTCTACCTCACCAGTGAAGCTGAAGTGATAAAACTGTATGAAAACCATCCCCAGGTAGTAATTGATAGTAAACCCTTAATAGTGAAGAAACTTGTCGATATCGGACATAAGATATTTCTATGTAATGTTGAGCCTGGAGTTCCTGATTCTATGTTAATCAATGAACTGTCAAAATATACCAAGGTTGTTTCTCAAATAAAATTCGTTAACTTGGGATCTCGAAATGAGCGGTTCGGCCATCTTATTGGCTTCAGACGCACCGTGTTTGTCGAATCTATTGACGACCTGCCATCTTCTTTTGGTTTATACTACGACAACACAAACTATAAGATCTTTGTCGTTATTGACAAAGTCAAATGTTTCAACTGCAACGCGGAGGGCCACCTGATCAAGAGTTGCCCAGTCAAAAATGTCTCTGTTCAAGAGCGCCTTGATCCTTCCACTTTTGAGTCACGTGGTTCCTACACCAGGAATGACGCCATCATAAGTGTGGAAAACCAAAAAGAAAGAAAGAAAAAAAAAAAAAAACTGGTTTTTGGGGGATTTTTTTTTCACATTTTCTCACACAAATGAGCTCTGATCTTGAACTTTGCCGCGACGACCTATGAACTCAAAACGAGAAAGTTTTTCACTTCAGTCGTAATTTAAGACCGGTTTTAGCGTCCCCTATGGTAAGCTACGCCGAGCAAGGCCAATAAATGGATGGGTCACTTCAACATTATATTGGGAATAAAGGGAGAACGGGCTCTAGTCTTGATTTTAAATCATTACATGAAAGTAAAATCAAATCAAGAATGATCATAAGTGCGTTTCTACCATCATTCGAGAGCAAAACTCCTACTACTGCAGTCTCACCCCTTCCTAATGTTTCTGTCAGCTCAAAAGAAGCTCAGATTGTTCCTGTCTCCAATTCAAATGTCCAGTGTCAGAATCAGTTGCCAGACGGCGGAAATATTCAAAGCCAGGAGGCTCCGTCCCAAGTTCCCACGGCTACTGGTTCCACTGAGGTTATCATAGAAAATATGCCTGCTCCTTCCCCGATGGAAACCAATCAGGATATTTGTAAAAAGCGGGCACACACTCAGTCCCCTCCTCCTACAAATGGCGATAAAAAACCTTGTGTGTCGTCGACCAAGAGTGATGTGCTCCAGTGTTTGGTTCCGGTCATTGAGAAGTGTGAACCCTCAATTGACGCGTCAGTGTTTGTCGACTTGGTCCGCGATCTTAAAAGTTCCAAAAGGAAACTGGAAATTATTACAGACGATTATGGAATGGATCTGAACGTGGTAATTTCAGTGCTCACGAATATCATTACGGATGAATCATCCTCTCTTGATACCAAAGTAATAAACCGCTTGAAGAATTTGAGAAAAGCCCTTCTCACTCACACTAACTCCGAGTCCAAGGTCGTTCCCCCCACCTCCTCTATTACTCAGTCTGTACCCGTGAATACCGATTCTATGTTCTCGGACTCTGAATCGGACCTTTCACAAATCTGATTTCCTCCTGCCTCTACATCTCTACAATCGTAACTCTTTCATTTTTTTTTTTCCTCCTTCCTCCTCTTCTGGAACGATGTTATTATTCCTCAGACGGCTTCAAGATTTCCTCTGAAGACGCAGTTCAACATGGATGGTTTTACTTGTAACCTATCTCGACTTAAGATTCCTGCACACTCTCCAATCCATCCAACTATCCACCCACAGCCCCAGCTGCACTACATGTCGATCTTGGTCTATATATTCAAGATGTTCCTTACAACTATCCCAAGTTTCAATCCTTAAAAGTGGGTACCTTCCTATTTCCCTACTTGGATATCTTCATCTCTTATGGCGGCATGTACACGACTCCTTACTCATTCAATGTCCAGAATAAGTGGGTACCTTCCTATTTCCCTACTTGGATATCTTCATCTCTTATGGCGGCATGTACACGACTCCTTACTCATTCAATGTCCAGAAGATTAACGAAATTTCCATTCTGTATCCTGCACTCCTATCTACCTACATTATCTTCCACACAGATTGATGTTAATATGTGTGGGACGAATGGTCAATATACCTACCAAATGTTACTCCTACATCCTACTCTACCCCTGTATCCTGATTCCTGCCCTTCTATGGGAGACTTCATCCCGACTAGATTGGAAGATTTTGCTACCAAGTCAAGACACGCGGAAGTTGATTTTCTTACTGTGTGTACGTGTAATGTATGTGTCCTATGTTATTGTGTGTATTACCATTAAGTTACATACCTCTTCATTTTTTTTTTTTTTTTTTTTTTTTTTTTTTTTTTTTTTGAACGATGTTATTATTCCTGAGACGGCTTCAAGATTTCCTCTGAAGACGCAGTTCAACATGGATGGTTTTACTTGTAACCTATCTCGATTTAAGATTCCTGCACACTCTCCAATCCATCCAACTATCCACCCACAGCCCCAGCTGCACTACATGTCGATCTTGGTCTATATATTCAACCTCTCAATGCTTCTATTCCCAACATATCTTTTCAAAATCATTTTTGTGATTGGTCTTGCAATGACTAATTTTATCTTGCAGTGGAATTGTAACGGCTTATCCACTCATTTTAGCGAACTGAAATGCCTCGTTAAGAATTTTTCTCCCCTCGTAATTTGTATACAGGAGTCTCACTTACTTCCAGACAGAGACCCTAAGCTCAGGGGATACGATCTCTACAGACAAGATTACACTGGCGGGAGAGTAGCTTGTGGCGGCGTGTGCACTTACATCCATGACTCCTGCTTTTCTAAGCAGCTTATCATAAACTCCAATCTTCAGTGTACCGCCGTCCAAGTTAAGATCCCCCAGTTTCCTCAACCTATTTCCATCTGTAATATCTATACACCCAATACTCCTCAGTCTATTCGTTATTCCGAGCCTGACCTTACCGCTATTAAGAGACAATTACCAAGTCCGTTCATTATACTGGGCGATTTTAATGCCCACAACCTCCTCAACCTATTTCCATCTGTAATATCTATACACCCAATACTCCTCAGTCTATTCGTTATCCCTCAACCTATTTCCATCTGTAATATCTATACACCCAATACTCCTCAGTCCATTCGTTATTCCGAGCCTGACCTTACCGCTATTAAGAGACAATTACCAAGTCCGTTCATTATACTGGGCGATTTTAATGCCCACAACCCCTTATGGGGTAGTTTAACCTTAACGTCCGAGGGAAAAGAAGTTGAGCGGTTCATGCTTAACCACAGTGACCTGAACCTTCTAAACACTGGCGAAGCTACTCACTTCAACCTCTCCTACTGTACAGAATCAGCTATCGACCTTACATTCTGTTCCTCCTCAATCTACCCTGACCTCAAGTGGACGGTTACGGATGACTTATGTTTCTCCGACCACTTTCCCATTCTCTTAACACATGACCATCCAGTACCAAGTGCTAACACTAACGTGAATCTTCCAATAATATGGAATTATGAAAAAGCTAATTGGGAACTATTTAGATCCAAAATCGACCTCGATTTCATCAACATTAGCCCTGACACATCGAGCCCACCAAATGTTGACCAATTGTTATCCGACATTATTCTAAATATCATCAGTGCCGCCAAGGAATCTATACCTGCGAAGCGAATACCTACCAACAGGCTTCCGGTTCCATGGTGGGACGATGATATCTAAATATCATCAGTGCCGCCAAGGAATCTATACCTGCGAAGCGAATACCTACCAACAGGCTTCCGGTTCCATGGTGGGACGATGATGTTAAGAAAGTAATTAAGGCCCGAAGGAAATGGCTTCGTAAAGCTAGAAGAGTCCCCACATTGGAAAACAAAATTGAGTTTAAGAAAGCCAGAGCCATAGCGAGGAAAACCATCAAAGAGAAAAGATCTACTAGTTGGAATAACTTTGTTTCCTCAATAGACCAATCTACCAGCTCAGGTGAGTTGTTTCATAAAATAAACAAACTACGCGGCAAATACTCACCCAGGCAAATCACTGCCTTACAAGATCCGTCCAACCCTGCCCACGTTTTTTATGACACTCCCTCAATCGCTAATGCATTAGCTGTTCAGTTCTCATCAGTCTCATCCAATTCTCATTATTCAAACAATTTCTTGAACCACAAACTATCCTGTGAATCAACTCCGGTGGCTTTTGATTTTAGTAACACGCAAGACTACAACAGCCCTCTGACCCTTGCTGAGTTATCTACCGTTTTGTCATCTTGCGTCTCAAAAGCAGCCGGCCCTGATGGCATTTCATTCATTCTCATCAAGAATCTACCATTTAGAGCCTTGGAAAAGTTACTAATATTTTACAATATTATCTGGCGTCATGGAGTTTTCCCCAAATGTTGGGGCGAAGCTCTCATTGTTCCTATATTGAAACCGGGCAAGAGTCGTTTATTATCCTCGAGCTATAGGCCAATTTCCTTACTCAATTGTCTTGGTAAGTTGATGGAGAAAATGGTCAACAAAAGATTATTTTGGTCCCTCGAAAACAAGAATCTTTTGAACCCATTCCAAAGCGGAGGGCGGCTGAAGCGCTCTACTGTAGACAATCTTGTGATTCTAGAGAATGAAGTTGCCAAAGGCTTCGCCCAAAAAGAGCATACTTTAGCGTCATTTCTTGATATCCAGAAGGCTTTTGACGTGACTTCGTACCTCCAACGCCTAAACCTGTACCACATGGTATAAAATAACCGAGACCCGGCGCGAACGACATTAATTAACATGTTAAAGCGCCTCATTCGAAAAAAAAAAAAAAGTTCATTTTTGTGCTCAAAATTTTGAAAAAACTCAAACTCAAAAGGACTTCAAATTTCGACCCAAGTAAGTTAAACATCAAATAATTTATGGATAAAATTAAAAATGTTAAGGGAAAACCATCACCCCCCAACCCTCCAACTTGTTCCTTGAATGCCCCTATGAACTCCTCACACCTAAACTTATGTCCTGCCTTGGAAGCCAGCAATGACATTGTAGGGAAATATTTTCTCCAAGGAAAAACTCTTCTCCGAAAAATGCCAAATTTTTGCAATCTCTACCGAGAGGTTAACAAGTAGTAATAATAATAAGAATAAAATTGGCGATAACTTTTCATAGAACCCTCCAGAAAGGAATTAGAAAAGGATCAGGAACGAAGATCAAGAAAACTATTTACCTAATGAAGGGTTTTAGAATTAAAAGGAACTAATAACACCTAAAACACCTCTCTACTATTCTGTTTGGTGGCGGAGAAAAATATAGAAATAAAGAGAACCAAAAGTTTCTAATAAAAAGAAACCCTCAGAATAAGAGATTAGTTTTTTTTCTGTCAAGACTTCTAAAATATCAACGACACTGTAAAACTAAAAGGGGGGACAACAAAAATCTTATATTATAAGAACGAGATCCATTCACTCATTCACATTTCACAGTTCACATTTCATAGTTCACACACTGATCGCTCTATTTCATCGGTCTCATCCAATTCTCATTATTCAAACAATTTCTTGAATCACAAACTATCCTGTGAATCAACTCCGGTGGCTTTTGATTTTAGTAACACGCAAGACTACAACAGCCCTCTGACCCTTGCTGAGTTATCTACCGTTTTGTCATCTTGCGTCTCAAAAGCAGCCGGCCCTGATGGCATTTCATTCATTCTCATCAAGAATCTACCATTTAGAGCCTTGGAAAAGTTACTAATATTTTACAATATTATCTGGCGTCATGGAGTTTTCCCCAAATGTTGGGGCGAAGCTCTCATTGTTCCTATATTGAAACCGGGCAAGAGTCGTTTATTATCCTCGAGCTATAGGCCAATTTCCTTACTCAATTGTCTTGGTAAGTTGATGGAGAAAATGGTCAACAAAAGATTATTTTGGTCCCTCGAAAACAAGAATCTTTTGAACCCATTCCAAAGCGGAGGGCGGCTGAAGCGCTCTACTGTAGACAATCTTGTGATTCTAGAGAATGAAGTTGCCAAAGGCTTCGCCCAAAAAGAGCATACTTTAGCGTCATTTCTTGATATCCAGAAGGCTTTTGACGTGACTTGGCGGCGCAAGATAATTGTAACCCTACAGCACTTTGGTATTGATGGCTATATGTTAAAGTACCTGTATAATTTTTTACTTCATAGAGAAATTGTTGTCAAATGCAACGGTGGACTATCTGATAAATTTACCCTCAAAAATGGCATCCCTCAGGGTTCATCATTGTCTCCGTTGCTGTTCATTGTTTTCATGAACGACATCTTTAATGTCATCAAGCCGCCCCTAAAGAGCATGCTGTTTATTGACGACCTCTTGATTATCAGCCGCGGAAAAGATCTGAACCTTTTGTTGCAGCGTTTCCAACATACCTTGAATGAAATCCATAAGTGGTCTGAGATTAACGGCACAATATTTTCAACAGATCCAGGCAAATCAGTTTGCATAGATTTCAATCGACTGCGTAAAACTAACTCACCCGTTCTCACCTACAATGATTCCCAGTTGAAATTTGTTGACAACACTAAGTTTCTTGGGTTGACCTGGGACGCCAAAATGAATTGGTCTCTTCATGTCCAGACTGTGAAAAATAGGGCCTTGAACTCTCTTAATGCCTTGAAAATGGTCAGCTGCAAAAAGTGGGGTGTTAGACGCAGCGTCCTACTGAGATTCTACAAGTCATTCACCTTGCCCATCCTGGATTATGGGTGCTTTATATACGGGTCTGCTAAAGATCATGTACTGAACAAGCTTAACACAGTACATCACGCAGGTATTCGGATTGCCACCGGTGCTATGCGCACTAGTCCTGTTGTCAGTCTTTACGCAGACTCTGGAATTCCTCCTCTATCACTCAGAAGATCCAAGTTAATGTTAAATTATGTATCAAAAATTGGTGCTTCTCCCTCAAACCCAGCCCACAAAGTTTTGTTTCAACAAGATATGTCTCGTATCATCTTCACAGTTAGTAAGCCTAAGCCTCTTCAAGTTCGCTTTCGGGAGTGGGGAACCTTCTCCAACTTACTCAATTCAAGTAAAATTGCCCCCTACATGAGGGTTGTTCCTCCTTGGTTGAATTGCCCACCCCCTGTGGATCAAAGTCTCAGCAACAACAAAAAGTCTGATACTGCTCCCGTTGCCTATCAAAAGATGTTCTGTGAGACCATCAACAACAAATATGCCAACCATACCATCTGTTTTACGGATGGCTCCAAAACACCGGACTCTACCAGTTGCGCCTTCAGTATAGGTGATGTGGTTCATTCAACTCTTCTCAATCCTGTCAATTCCATCTTCTCTGCCGAGTTGATGGCCATATTTTTGTGCCTGGAGGCTATTCTGGAAAGTCCTGATCACCATTTCCTGATTGTATCCGACTCGAAAAGCTCCCTTACAGCCCTCTTCAATATTAGATTCACCAATCCCTTGATATCAAAAGTTTATTCAACCTGGAGCTTCCTCAAGCTGAACAACAAAAATGTGTCCTTCATGTGGTGCCCGTCCCACTGCGGCATAAGAGGAAACGAGATAGTCGACGAGGCCGCAAGAAATGCTGCCAGCATTGATCCCTACAAGCTGTGTACTCCTGAGGACCTGAAGCCTTTTATCTCCTTCCTAATTAAATCAGAGTGGCAAAATCAGTGGAACCACATCCCGAACACTAACAAGTTGAAGGCCATCAAACCAACGATCGAACACTGGGCCACCAGCAACCAGAACAAAAGGTTACAAGAAGTCATCCTGACGCGGATGAGGATCCCCGAGTTGACTCACCATCGGAAGTAGTGATACGTGGCATCAATATAAACGGCCTGCGCGTTGTACAGGGTGGCCAGTTGGTTGTGCGGGAGGCCCGAGGCCGGCCGCCAGTACAGGGCCTGGTAGTAGTAGCAGGCCGGTAGAGACATAGAGTGCGAGGGGTACAGGTCGAGCTTGTAGCGGGATAGATCACCCAGGTGGATGAGACAGCAGTAGACGGACGAGGAGGCCCAGTGATCCAGCTCCGAGCCGGTGCCTTTGTCTTTACTTCTCCGATCTGAAAATAATAATAAATAAAAAATAATATATTTGTTTGTTTTTTTTTAAGTAAATACCTACATTAAATTTGCAAGTAATTACTGGGATTGCCCAATCCTTGTCGCAAAAGCCTTGATGGCGAACTTTTCCAGATTTTCCCTAATTTTATCAATTCTTATTTCCCATACCCTAGGCCCTAGTTACTCGTATTTTAGTAGTGAAACGGTTAACAAATCTGCACAATATGATCTTAACTCTAGAAAGCATAAAAAGCATTCACCTATTCGTCTCTATGTTTGGGGTTTAGACAGCTCTGTACTGCAATCGCCATCTGATGTACATCAGCTCCATAGAGTCCATAGGTATTGCATTTTCCCAACTACATTACTGATAAAACATATGGAAAAGCTCTCTAAAACAAAGCACGATAATCATTCTTCTCTCTACAGTTCATCTTGATGTGGATTTTCACACCCGTTAAACATTGCAGGGTGGAGTAGTTTAGGAAAGATTTATATCGAAAGACAAAAGCCATTTTATCACTCGAAGAAGGAAAAAAGAAACAAACTTCCCACGAACTCCACGAAGTCACTTGTAATTCTCGAGAGTTCTCTACTAGGTATGGTGTGCCTCGGAAATAGGGCGAACTTCTGGCGTACCAATAGGTTTCAAGCGACATGATGTCGGTTTCTATATTTCTGCTCGTATCTTTTCTTGTTTCTCATCATATCTCGTGGTCCTTGTAGACCAAAGAAGTCACTTGTAATTCTCGAGAGTTCTCTACTAGGTATGGTGTGCCTCGGAAATAGGGCGAACTTCTGGCGTACCAATAGGTTTCAAGCGACAACATGATGTCGGTTGCTGTATTTCTGCTCGTATCTTTTCTTGTTTCTCATCATATCTCGTGGTCCTTGTAGACCAAAATGGCCTGACGAAAGAGAGGTATATCCATATAGAATATAGACCAAAATGGCCTAACGAAAGAGAGGTATATCCATGTATTTCAAATACATAGGTCTATAGGATTACATAGGTCTTCTTTACATACATAAGGCTCAATAAGTACCGTTATGTCTGCTCTGTAGTTTACACCACACAACATAGAACAGGTAGGAAGGGATGTAAATATGTCATGTTGAAGTTGAAATCAAAGAATTATGCCAAGTTTCCTCCGGCGAAACTCAAAGGAAACAGCGGGAAGAGAGTTAAACTTGTAGGTCTTCTTTACATACATCAGGCTCAATAAGTACCGTTATGTCTGCTCTCTAGTCTACACCACACAACATAGAACAGGTAGGAAGGGATGTGAATATGTCATGTTGAAGTTGAAATCAAAGAATTATGCCAAGTTTCCTCCGGCGAAACTCAAAGGAAACAGCGGGAAGAGAGTTAAACTTGCAAAAAGGAACCTCACAACTACAAGTAGGTAGGTATGGCAATAAATTCAACACACAACTTGTTATTTACATCAAATGCAAATGTTCTAACTCCAGCTATGTGTTATCCCTGCGGATATACACATCAGGTTTCAGCGAAACTTTCTCCCAAAGTTGCATTCTCAGTTGAGAAATTCGGGGAAAGTTCGCACATCGTCAAGTCATCGAGTCGCGCGGCAATAAATTCAACACACAACTTGTTATTTACATCAAATGCAAATGTTCTAACTCCAGCTATGTGTTACCCCTGCGGATATACACAGGTTTCAGCGAAACTTTCTCCCAAAGTTGCATTCTCAGTTGAGAAATTCGGGGAAAGTTCGCACATCGTCAAGTCATCGAGTCGCGTCTTTTTTGTTTCTGGGAAAAGTTTTTCACCTGGTTGAATTTGTGACACATCGTGTGCGCCATCTTTAAACGTGCAATCAGAACATCATTGCGATTTTCTTTTAGTTTTGTTTTGTTTTTCTTCTTCCTCCACCTTCTGCTTCTTAGTCATCCTCTTTCCCCTTATCGTTCTCATCTTCTTGTTCTCGTTTCTTTATTGTAGTTCATTTTTCAAGCGAACATTGGATAGAATAGACGAGGAAGAGAGGGAACGAGGAAGGAGTGGAAAAGGAGTAAGTAGAGCAGGAGGAAGAAAAGAAGAGGGAGAAGGTGGAGGTCTTTTCATCTTGCTTGAATGAGCAGCGTCATGGAAATGAGTCTCAGTTCAGTATTATGTCTGTAGTCTGTAGAGAACACTCTTTGTAATTTACATTTTGCATCAATGTAGTCTACACGGTAGTTAATTTGTTCGTACAGGGATAGACTTCTGGGACGAATCGATAGCTGCCTTTTGTTTACTGACAGACAACATTTTTATTATTTTCCAATCTTATCACTTGGCGTTTATCAAACTCGTTGATGTTAGTTACAACCAGTTATTCACAACATGATTGTACAATGTACCATCAGCATGAAATTCTAGATTCCCTACCCTAGAAGAACAACGTGACTTTGAAATTAACTCTAACGCCTATGTATAATTTAGGCAAGGGAACCCCCACACTGGCGTTTATCAAACTCGTTGATGTTAATAGTTACAACCAGTTATTCACAACATGATTGTACAATGTACCAGCATGAAATTCTAGATTCCCTACCCTAGAAGAACAACGTGACTTTGAAATTAACTCTAACGCCTATGTATAATTTAGGCAAGGGAACTTTCAAAAGTCACTGTTTAGCCCGTCCTTCCTTTATTATTACGATAGTAATATAAAAATCTGGTGTGAACATCACACGACTTTCCTTATCCACTTATCCTATTGAATGATGCTTATTTGAGTATTGATTTACCCTAACTTTTACCATATCTCTAATCGTTTAATCAGTATAGCTGAAAACCGCCAAAAAACGGTCGAAATCCGTCCAAAAGCGGTCAAAATACCACCAAGCGCAGCACCAGGGGGATATTGGGAATCAAGGGAGAACGGACTCTAGTCTTGATTTTAAATCATTACATGAAAGTAAAATAAAAAAAAAATCAAATCAAGAATAATAATAAACTGAATATTACACTAAACCTCTCTCCTCTCTGTGATATCTCCAAATATTTCAACACAATTTTTTTTTTTTACAAGAGTTTCCATTAGAGTATTTAAGATGACCAAGGAGTCTTTCCTATGTAACTTTTCACGAGAAATCAATTGGTGTACATGTAAGGGTTCTAGGAATAATGGTTCACGAAATATGCACTTGTAACAAGTCAATATCAAAAAGTTTCGAAAGTTATATCCACTTTTTTTACACCAAAAATTTACGACATACAGCCTGATTCCCTCGAATTTGCCATCAAAAATTTTGTCAAAAGAGAACGAATGTGCCATCAAATTCACTACAAGTACATATAAGACAAGTATTGTTTATCCCCCCCCCCAATACGTTTCTATAGAACACAAAATTACAGTGCCGCAGGCAAAATTTAGAGAATTTAAGTAGCCTCTTCAAGGTTGCATACTTTTTTTACTGACCAAAAATTCTTTTTCCATTTTTTAGGCTTTGAAAATTTCCCGTAATACATTTCTATAAAACACAAAATTACAGTGCCACAGGCAAAAATTTTTTGAGAAAATATGAGTTGCCCCTTCAAGGTTGCATACTTTTTTATGGACCAAAAATTCTTTTTTTTTTATTTTTAGGCTTTGAAAAATTCCCTGACTTTTTTTTTTTTGGATTTTTGTCAATTTTGTGAGAAATTCCCTGACAATTCCCTGACTTTTTCAGTCTCCGTGAAATTCCCCTGACAATTCCCGGTTTTCCAGTCTGGTAGACACCCTGCTTACCAGTAAAAGAGATGTTGAATTCCTGCTGGAATCGCTTCAATATATGATGATAGTGTCCAATGCCTGACTGCAGATGAATCTGAACACACGACAATTCGTCTGGTTGCCACTGGGAATCCTGAAATCAAACAGGTATGTTGTTTTCAAATGTCGGGAACTTGGCCTTTAGGTCATTCTCCCAAGAATTTTTTACAAGAATTTTTTTCAGTGTAGAACTCGAAAAAATTGCTCCTACCGGGCCCCCGAAGGAGAGGTCCGATCGGGTACAAAATCTATTGAGAAAATTTCCTTTATGTATTGAACATTTTTGGGGGATTTTTTTTTCACATTTTCTCACACAAATGAGCTCTGATCTTGAAATTTGTCGCGACGACCTATGAACTCAAAGCGAGAAAGTTTTAGATAACACTTCAGTCGTTATTTTAAGACCGGTTTTAGCGTCACCTATGTTAAGCTACGCCGAGCAAGGCCAATAAATGGATGGGTGACTTAAACCTTATATTGGGAATAAAGGGAGAACGGGCTCTAGTCTTGATTTTAAATCATTACATGAAAGGAAAATCGAAAAATCAAATCAAGATTAATAATAAACTGAATATTAAACAAATTAGGTACTGATTTTCTTTAATCACGATCGAATAAACTAAAGGCTAAAAAATTCCCGGAGGGACGGATCCAGCTTGTTATTACTATTGTAATAATAAAGGAAGGACGGTGTATCCCTTTCATTGAATAATCACACTGATGTTTTTTTTCTCTGACACAACCTCTTCTACTATACAAGAAAAACCTTGTATAACTATTTTATAATGGTTATTGGGATCTCAAAATTTTACGGCATGTGAAATTCAGGTTTAAAAATTTGTTTTCAGAAACACAGTCCAGTTTGGGCGCCTACTTACGCTTCTCAACAGCTTAGCCGTATTAATCACATTGGTTCTCCGTTTTGGGCGCCTACTTACGCTTCTCAACAGCTTAGCCGTATTAATCACATTGGTTCTCCGTTTTGGGCGCCTACTTACGCTTCTCAACAGCTTAGCCGTATTAATCACATTGGTTCTCCGTTTTGGGCGCCTACTTACGCTTCTCAACAGCTTAGCCGTATTAATCACATTGGTTCTCCGTTTTGGGCGCCTACTTACGCTTCTCAACAGCTTAGCCGTATTAATCACATCATAGTAACACTTCTTCCACAGTATATCCTTCGCTTCCCGCCCGTAAGCCAGGGGGTCCTTGAACATCAGTCGCTCACAGTACGACTTGAGGCGCATGCGCTGAGCTTCTAATGACGTCGTGAACAGGTCTAGCACAGTGCTCGCTTTGGATCGTTTCACCTCGAGGAAGCGCTGCACATCGTTGATCGACCTGAGTGAGGAAACAATAAACATTGAATTAAAATAAGGTTTCACGATTTTCTTTCATTTCTTTAAACGCTAATACTCTGTTAGCTCAACAGTCTTTAAGTAAGTCTATTCAAATTGAACTTAACGGGCTGTTAGCTTAACAGGCCTTTTAGGGACTGAAAAACTATAGGTGAAATCTAGTGTAAGTCGCTGTTAAGGTTGACGTAGCGGTTTTAATTTTAGCCAGGTACTAGTAAGAAAAACCTTTTTAATGAGTTTTTTCGGATTCACCCATTAGGGGGCTTGTAAGGGGTCCCCAAAGGCTTTGATGGATGATTCAAAATCTTATAGGAGACATGTTTGAAAAATTCATAAAAATCCGACAGACCGCTTCAGAGTTTTAGTGAAACAAACAAACCATCAACGATTCAACCACGGAAAAATCATCACGTAAAAACTTAGACCTCTCTTCGTTCGTTCTATGCAAAATTCGACTCACTTGAAGATGCGGGAAGAGTTGTCGAAATCTTCACTGTTGGAACCGCTTCCTCCAGTCAAGAGTGCCGGGTTCGATTCCAAGCTGAGACCATTGAGTTTTTCATTAGGTCTGAGAACAAAGTAAACAAGGATTTGGTTAGAATCGTAGTACATAGACCAGTGTTTCACCGCCGTTTTTATTTCGTAGCACTGAAACAACTGCTACATTAGACGCATGTGGTCTGTGTCGTAGCATGCCCATCCCGTAGTATGTCCCTCATCAGATGGGCGAGGAATGGTCATCCATCCGAGTAACACGTTTGGATCAGCAAAATCAACTCTTTGTTTCATTACAGATTTTCAGCAGCAAACGGTTTCTTCAAATTAAATTGATCCCAAGGACAAGGTAAACCCAGACCCTTGACAAATGGAGTGTGCTTGAAGGCATTTGATTATCAAATTTAAACTGTGGTTATCAAATTTTGCAAAATTTGCAAAGTACAAACCTCGATGAAACCATACTTCAAAGATCACTCGATTTGAATTACAATTTGCTATGAAAAAAATTTCAGGGTTATCCAAACAAAGGCCTCATTCTAGAGAGCGAAATTGCCCAAAACGGCACACTGTGATCTGTGATCGAAGAGAAATTTGATTAAAACCCTAGAAATTTGATAAAACCATCCGAGCGGATTTTTGAAATAAAATTCAAGCCCTCCTCAGTAACAACTGGCTTGGAAGGAAAAATCATGCTAGACTATTATTTTATCGACGTCCTCATGCGTTTCTTGAAAAGTAACAACTTCGTAAAACACCTTTAGATAGAAAAGAGCTAGGCTAGGTCAATGGTTCGATTCCCGCCCGGGGCGGATCCTAAAGAGGTAAGGTTTGTTTTCGGAACGGCTGGCTTTCTCCTATCCTGTCTTTCTTTCGGGTTGGGGACGATAAGACCGTAGCAGATACGTAACTAACTACCAAGGTCTTATCGACCCGAAAGAAAACAGGATAGGAGAAAGAAAGCCGTACCGAGAACGAAATATTGCGAAATGTGATGTGCGAAGTTATAAAGTTGCTTTGAGAAACAGGTTACTGATAAGTACCTACCTAGATCGCTTTAGATTTAATCTGATTTAGGTGCTTCACTTGGCAACTCCTGACATTCTTGCCAATAAGTTTAGCAATGCGTTATGGACCACTGACTTATTGCTAATTGTATTTCAGGTATGTATCAACTCACCAAAATAGAGAGATGGTTTAACATGTGGTAAGTGGTATCTATTGGTGAGTAATTGATCCAGAACAATAAACCAATTGGCAATGCACAAGTTAATAACTAGTTGGATTATACAATTAGACAACCATCTAAGTATTTGAATGCTGATTAAAAGAAAGTCCATTTTACAATAACTATGTAGGTATTGAATGGTTCATGCTAAGTTCATGAAAATTGGCGATTTTTTTTAAAGGTTTTAATGGCAGGATAGTGAGCTCTTCCACCCAACATAAAATTTGATCATTGATTTCCTCACATTCTTGAATATGGAAAGAAAATTTGGTTATTGAATATTGGGCTTTGTTAGACCTTTTTGAAACCTGGTGGTAGGTAGGGACCCCTTCATAGCACATTTTGTTTTGACTCAACTCCTGACCTGAACTATTTGTCTAAACACTCAATGAACTAGGGTTTCCTTTCCCATCTAGAGATATTTCGATGTTGATATGAACATGACTAGATAAGGGTTATTTTCCGTTTGGGAAACTGACCACTGATCCATTCCGTTTCTATTCAAGCAGTGGTCAGTTTTCCACAAGGAAAGTACACATATACTTTGGTATGATGTATTTTTAGCTAGTTAGGTAGACACTAACCACAGCATTCAGTAGACCCTATTCACAATACCACTGTGGTAAAACCCACGAGTCCACAATATTGGGGTTGTAGGATTGAGGTCACTAGTGCACCACAAGATGTTGACATTGCAATTTGAATGAATTTGTATTAATTAATAACTATGCCATAATACAAAAATGAATTATATTGAGTTACTTATTTATGCCCAAGACCTCAACCTGAGTTTAAATTTGGTCTAACTTTAAGAAATATTTTGGTACTTGTTCAGATGTAATATCAATGGAAAATTGCTACAAAAAAGAGCTGTCACAAATCAGCGGTGACCAATGTTGATTTAGGGTTAGGCTGAACACAAAAAGGAGCTTTTTTTCTTGTCATGGCTTCTGAATAATTTTGCCAATCTTTTGACAATATGAAAATTTAATTGTGTTAAACATGAATGGTCACAAAACATTGTTCCCTGAATAATAACAACAACATATTATAATTTCATGATTTGAACCAACAACCTGCAGATCCAAAGATTACTGTGCTAACCATTAAGTACACTACTTATTGAGCTTGATGTAATGACAATATTGCAGAAGAAAACCTTTAAAAAAACATTGCATAACTATTGGTAGGTATAGGTGGTAGCTGTGACATCAAAATTTTGTGAAATTTTGGGTGTAAAGTTGCTTTCCGGAAAGTTAAGTTGTCAAGTTATTTACAAAAAGTGCATATCATACAATATGTGGGTGGATCTCCAGTGCCCACTGCAACAAAAATGCCCTAGATTAATTTATATTGCCACCTATACAAAATGTTACAGATACAATTACACAGACAAGCTCAGATGTCCAACATCATATTGAGTAGGATGTGATGGTTCGTAATATAATCACCTTGGTTTCTTTCTGTTTAACCTTGGCCTCTTAGCCGACATTCTTCCACATGCAACTTATCCAGCCATTGCTAAATAAACTTCTGTTTATGAAAACGACAATTTAACATTAACTTGACATGGAAAACAAAACTCAAAATGATTTCATTTCCTAATTGGGAAACAGCCAAAGTGCAAATATACGTTGGGAATGTAAACAACACACTAACACAGACAGTGTCACCGTTGTGCAATCCAGTGACAGATTGAACTTTCTGATAACTGTGGACACAAACCTAAATCTTTTCCAAAACAAAACACTTACTTACCTCAATATTTTGAATTTCTGAACTTCGTTGGACGTTGAATCCATTTTTGTCATATCCAGAATGTAGTTGTCCTTTACATCAATAGAACTTTTGAAGTTTTAGTTAAAAACACACTTGGGGTTCAATTGCCTTCAAACGCTGTCATTTGATGAACGATATGTAGTAAATGTTTTTATTGAAAAGGAAGCATTGTTCATTGTCGAATTTCAAGAATAAGATCATTTCTTTTTGAAATTGAGAAAAAATTACACAAGAATAATGTAGACACTCATCATTCCACAAATTTCTGGACTGGATTTCTGGGTTGTTGTTTTTTTCAGGAGGTTTTTTTCCCTCTGCCAGAAAAAAATTATCGACAGCTGCTGCGCTCTAGCGAGGTTTTATCGAAACAGGTACTCGTGTACAGCATATCCTCTGCCAGAAAAAAATTATCGACAGCTGCTGCGCTCTAGCGAGGTTTTATCGAAACAGGTACTCGTGTACAGCATATTGCAGAATCATGGAGAAATTTTGGGCGTAAATTAAATCCAATGAAGTGACTTCAGGGGCGACTCACAGCATGTTGAATGTACTTGTTCCCAATAGATCACTGAAGTTAAGCAACGTTTCGCGTGGTTGGTATCCGGATGGGTGACCATGTGGGGTACTTGTTCCCAATAGATCACTGAAGTTAAGCAACGTTTCGCGTGGTTGGTATCCGGATGGGTGACCATGTGGGCAATCGAGTATTGCTGGCTTTTCTCAGCCCCACTCATACTGGGTGAGGTTAAGATAAGTAGGCGGGTAAGCTACCAATGGAGCAGTTGCAAATGGGTAAAAATTATAAATAACCAGCCCCACTCATACTGGGTGAGGTTAAGATAAGTAGGCGGGTAAGCTACCAATGGAGCAGTTGCAAATGGGTTAAAATTATAAATAAATGGTTGATTCCTATGTAAAAAGTTGGAAAACTCCAAATCTGAGGTCAAAACTCCGAAAAAATAAAAGGTCGAAAATTCAATTTTTATTTTCCGTTCTAATGAAAGAGTTCAAATATGTGTGACGATGACGACAGACTTTACGCAGTTGTTTTTTTCGTCCGTTCGGTAGCGCCACTATGTAAGCGCGCTAGCAGAGGAGCAGAAAGAACTGCGGCAGTTGTTTTTTTCGTCCGTTCGGTAGCGCCACTATGTAAGCGCGCTAGCAGAGGAGCAGAAAGAACTGCGCAGAAACGTATGCGCACAAACACATTAATGCATTGCCTGCGAGGGAGCTCTGCTCGGGACATTTGATGTGACGTCATCGCCTACGGGAGCTTATGCCGTGACGTCAAAGTTCACGATTTACCGGTATTTTTTAAATCGATTTATCTCGGGATCTAGAAGTCGTAGAAGAAAAAGAAAAATTCCGTTGGTCCTCATTTTTCCTGCTCTATGACTTTACAATATCACCCAAGTAAGTGCAACTGATCTATTGAACAATAGGTAAGTATACCTTTACGTACCTATGAGCGAACTTACAATGTACCAACCTACCTATTTATGTCATATACCTACCTACATACAGACAGGTTGAGAGGTAACAGGTTCGATAAGTTAATTGCAGTACATGTGTAAACAGATAGCAGATAGTCATTACCTAATAAGTACACGCACATAGGTAAGTATGAGAACAAATAATTAAAATCAATAACCTAAACCTACCTATCGTTAGCTTCATACCTAATGTAGTATTGAGGGTTCAATCCCAGCCGAGGTATGGAATTTTATCCTCAATATAATTTGAGAATTTGACCACAATAATAATAGTAGTAGCCTACTGCTGGAGTAAAGGGACTTTTCAGTCCTATGCGAGCAGTATAAATAAGCACTATTATTATTATTACCTATCTGTTTAGGATAAAGTTAGACCCATAGATCGATCTGCCAGATACACAGACCTGCCAGTTTCAAGTCTGATAGTAAAATCAGGCTCAGAATAATTATTAGTCCTACATTCCACTGTGTGCATGGGCTTCAACTTTGACATTCTTGTAAATCTAGGCTGCGTAGAGGAAAAAAAAGCCTCATACAGAAATACAGACAAGTAGAAGAATGTGGCTGTACAGTGACCAGCAGCGCCTAGTTGTCTGAGAATTGGCACTAGGCAGGCGAGCCCGTTAGACAGGGGCGGATTGAGAGGACGATGGAATAACAAGCCCGAAGTACTAGGTTCGATTCCCGGCAAAGTAAACGTTCTTTTCGGCTCTCTCCTTGGATACGGGGTGCACTCAGCCTCGTGAAGGCAATTCAGTAGCTACTTTAATCGAGTAGCGACCACTCGATGAATAGCGGTCGGCGCGAACAACATAAGAGTAAAGAATGATAGGTACCTATGTACTATTATGTTTTCACTTGACAAATAGTACATACCATAGTACATACCTATCATTCTTTATCATGTTACTTGCCAAAAGCCTTGGCAGTTATACAGTGAAGTTCAAGACTTGAACAGACTCAGAGTGGGCGTTTCCCGATGTAAGAAAACCCTGGCTTAGTGCGTCTGCCTTGTAAGCGCTAGACCGCGGGTTCGATTCCCGCCCGGGGCGGATTTTATCCTGATGGGATAATGTTCGTTCTCGGAACGGCCGGCTTTCTCCTATCCTGTCTTCCTTCTCTCTTCGATTTCGGGACGATAAGACCATAGCAGTTACAGTTCCCTCTGTCAAACCTCTTAAAAAAAAAAAAACCCTGGCTAAGTGGGGATACTCGGAGGAAATTCACACAAGACGAGGCCCATCTACTTGTCCGGAACAACATTGGCACTACCTGCACAAAGCAAGATCTTTATGACTGTACTCCAGCAGCCATAACTGTCGCAGAATTCTGGAGGAAAACAATACACAAGACGAGGCCCATCTACTTGTGTGCACAACATTGGCACTACCTGCACTAAGCAAGATCTTTATGACTGTACTTCAGCAGCCATAACTGTCGCGGAATTCTGGAGGAAAACAATTTGATGTTCATACAGGAGAAATCTCGGACAGGGATAAGTAAGTAAGTGGGTTTTAAAGCTCTATCAAACTAATACTGACTAATATGGACTAAATCCCTTGCTGGAAACCAATCCCTTGGTTCTCCTCCTTGTACATTTTATCAAACTAATACTGACTAATATGGACTAAATCCCTTGCTGGAAACCAATCCCTTGGTTCTCCTCCTTGTACATTTTCTGTATCTCGATAGCTCTAGCTTTGAATTCCTCGGCCTTCTTTTCATCCACTGGGATACCATCGCCTTTTCTGAAAACAAACAGGAGTACACAAGTATAAGTAGGTAAGTAGGAAAGGAATTTCAATTGTGTTAAGCATAAATGCTTGTCACAAATGTCGTTCCCTGCTCAATGCACTACGCTAAGTTTTATGACTTGACTTGGACTCGAACCCTGAAAACAAACAGGAGTACACAAGTATAAGTAGGTAATTAATGCTGTATAATTTACACTCGTATTTATGAACAAGAATGATCGTTCTTAGATCAGTGTCAAGTCAAAATTGACCAATCAAATGCCTTGAGACTATGCTTAGCACGAACTTAAGAGCCAGCATATTGTTCATAAATATGGGTGTTAGACTATCAGGAACATTTCAAAGACGGGTTTAATAAAAAGTTACGACCTACTAAACGTCCACTCCAGGTATCACAGTAGTCTTGCACGCCGGAGGTCCCGGGTTTGATTCCCGGCGGGGTCGAAGATTTTTCGGCTCTGTGCTTGGATTTCGGGGTGCACTTAGCCTCGTGAGGACAATTAAGTAGCTACTTTAATCGAGTAGCGACCAGTGGCGGCATTACCAGAGTAAAAAGAAAATATGTAGATCTGTCAGAAATAGTAAAGGAGGCTCTTAGTAATGCTGTGATATCCTCAAAAATTGTGAAGAAGCTCTCGGCTTCACCACATGATTTAGATCATGATTTAGATTTTTTTTAACTAACCTGCACATTATACTGGCATTAACACAGCCGCGTAGGTCATGTAGATCGCATGCTTTCACAGCGTATTCAAACGCTAATGCTGTGATATCCACAAAAATTGTGAAGACGCTCTCAGCTTCACCACAAATAAATCATGATTTAGATTTTTTTAACTAACCTGCACATTATACTGGCATTAACACAGCCGCGTAGGTCGTCCACTGGGATACCATCGCCTTTCCTGAAAACAAACAGGAGTACACAAGTATAAGTAGGTAGTTAATGCTGTATTTACACTCGTATTTATGAACAAGAATGATCGTTCTTAGATCAGTCTCAAGTCAAAATTGACCAATCAAATGCCTTGAGACTATGCTTGGCACGAACTTAAGAGCCAGCATTTTGTTCATAAATATGGGTGTTAGACTATCAGGAACACTTCAAAGACGGGTTTAATAAAAAGTTACGACCTACTAAACGTCCACTCCGTGCTTTAGTGGGTATCACAGTAGTCTTGCACGCCGGAGGTCCCGGGTTTGATTCCCGGCGGGGTCGAAGTTTTTTCGGCTCTGTGCTTGGATTTCGGGGTGCACTCAGCCTCGTGAGGACAATTAAATAGCTACTTTAATCGAGTAGCGACCAGTGGCGGCATTACCAGAGTAAAAAGAAAAAAATGTAGATCTGTCAGAAATAGTAAAGGAGGCTCTTAGCAATGCTGTGATATCCACAAAAATTGTGAAGAAGCTCTCAGCTTCACCACAAATAAATCATGATTTAGATTTTTTTAACTAACCTGCACATTATACTGGCATTAACACAGCCGCGTAGGTCATGTAGATCGCATGCTTTCACAGCGTATTCAAACGCCACTGGTTTATTTGGTGGCATGGACGCTTTCTCTATACCCATCAGAAGGATGCCGCTCGCTTGAAAACAGCCTAGGGGGTTGTTCAACTCACAGCCTTTCTTGAAAAGTGTTTCTTAATTAGTTTGGCCCGCGGAACCCTTTTCAAAAGGTGAACATCTTTGCGGAACCCTGATGAACTTTCAAGATTGCACCCCCACAGTTCCCTCTATCAAACCTCTAAAAAAAGCTGTGTAAGATGAAATACCTACCTAGTCTAAGATGGTCGTCTTGAAATTGCATTTTATCTAGTGTATGATTTTTCCAAAATATCTCGCGGAACCCTTGCCGTCAGCTCGCGGAACCCCTAGGTTCCGCGGAACACCAAGTAAAAAGAAAAATTATAGAAATGTCAGAAATAGTAAAGGAGGCTCTTAGCAATGCTGTGATATCCACAAAAATTGTGAAGAAGCTCTCAGCTTCACCACAAATAAATCATGATTTAGATTTTTTTAACTAACCTGCACATTATACTGGCATTAACACAGCCGCGTAGGTCCTCAAGAGCTCATTTGTGTGAGAAAATGTGAAAAAAATCCCCCAAAAAGCAGGTTTTTTGGCTTTATGGTTTTCTGGACAAAATTTGCACCACCATTTTCGTGTTCCTGGTAAAAAGACCTTTAATTTGATATAGGTTTGGATAAGTCTTTCTATGGGGACAGACAGACAGACCGACCGACCGACTGACAGACACCGAAGCGAATACAATAGACCGTCCACTATCACTATAGGTACCTTTCTTTATTACTATCGTAATAATAAAGGAAGGACGGGCTAAAAATAATATCATTTTATCGGGTAGCGTTATCATTTTACACATATTAGGTATGTATAACAAAATCGTTTTCTTTTTAAATAGAGTAAAATACACAAAGACCAACCCCAAGGAATAAAAATAAGACTGATTTTTTTTTTTAATAAGATGAATGTTTGACCGCCGTTTTTTTTTGTTTTTTTTATTAAAATTCGGAATATTGTTCCGAAGTCCAGTTCATGTCCAGTCCGTAGTATGTCCCTCATCACAGACTGATAAGAGACACAATAGTTCCCATTTAACAAGAAAATAATTCTACTTGACAAAGTATCCCGATTTTTAAAAAATATGGTTAAACTTCCCATCCTAGTTGCTAGTTGCTGGGTCAACACGGGAACAACAGAAAGTGGGTAACCCGTCAATTTTTGCAATCGAAATACGAGTCCTTTTTTTGGTCAACTCTGGGACTTGAACCTGGGGCCTTCTGCATGACCAGCAAGCGCGTTACCACTGGGCTAACCAAACCATGCCCCTATACCCAAAAATAGAACTTTGTTCGTTCAGTAATCTCAAATCATGATCATGAATATTAGGTATCTGTGCGAAAGCAAAGCCTTTTCACAGATATCAATCACAGCATATTTACTAAAAGTGCCTCCAACACATTTAATTTCCATATTTCAATAATCTTTTTACACTGGTAATGTCGCCATTGGTCGCTACTCCACACCGCGAACTTCAAGCACAGAGCCGAAAATACTTCGATTCCGCCGGGATTCGAACCCGGGACTCTGGTGTGCAAGCCTAGTGTGTTACCCACTCGGCCAAGGAGGCTACTTCTCAGGATGCTACAACAATCTGATAAGAGACACAACAGCTCCCATTTACACAAGAAAATAATCCTACTTGACAAAGTAGGTATCCCGATTTGAAAATATGGTTAAACTTCCCATTCAGTTGCTAGTTGCTGGGTCAACACGAGAACAACAGAAAGTGGGTAACCCGTCAATTTTTGCACTCGAAATACGACTGCTTTTTTTGGTCAACTCTGGGACTTGAACCTGGGGCCTTCTGCATGACCAGCAAGCGCGTTACCACTGGGCTCACCAAACCATGCCCCTATACCCAAAAATAGAACTTTCTTCGTTCAGTAATCTCAAATCATGATCATGAATATTAGGTATCTGTGCGAAAGCAAAGCCTTTTCACAGATATCACAGCATATTACTAAAAGTGCCCCCTACACATTTAATTTCCATATTTCAATAATCTTTTTACACTGGTAATGTCGCCATTGGTCGCTACTCCGCACCGCGAACTTCAAGCACAGAGCCGAAAATACTTCGAACCCACCGGGATTCGAACCCGGGACTCTGGTGTGCAAGCCTAGTGTGTTACCCACTCGGCCAAGGAGGCTACTTCTCAGGATGCTACAACAATCTCAGGATGAGGACAACAGGGCCCTATGCAGGAGGGGGCCCGAGGGTCCAAACAGTGATGTACCGGGGGCGGATGTTACAAATTTTGGGTTTTGTCGAGGGGGGGGCCGAGGGTCCAAACAGTGATGTACCGGGGGCGAATGTTCCAAATTTTCGGAGTCTTGCCTACAGTATAGGAGAAAAATTTGAGGGGGGGAAGGCTCGGCCCCCCTGAATACGGCCGTGGAGAACAAAGGAACCTTTGTCAAGTAACTGGTCAAATAACGCTTATTCATCATGATATAATATACCAGAGCCAAACGTCAACAACCCTTTCAATGTAGGGGTCCAAGAGACTCTTTTATTTCTTTATTTTCACTTTTTTAAGAGGTTTGATAGAGGGAACTGTAACTGCTAAGGTCTTATCCTCCCGAAAGCGAAGAAAGAAGGAAGACAGGATAGCGGAAAGCCAGCCGTTTCGAGAACGAACCTTATCTGTTTATGATAATATCCGCCCCGGGCGGGAATAGAACCCGCGGCCTAGCGCTGACAACGCAGACGTGCTACCAACTAACCTAACTGGGCTGGCGCCAAATTTCTTTAATAAAATTCATACAGACATATTGTTCAAGATAGATGGTGATTTGGCAAATTACAGACAAAAATAGGTTGCTCTAAGTATGATTTTTCTATTGTTGGCTCTTAAGTTCGTGCTAAGCCTTACACCCATATTTATGAACAAAATGCTGGCTCTTAAGTTCGTGCTAAGCATAGTCTCAAGGCATTTGATTGGTCAATTTTGACTTGAGACTGATCTAAGAACGATCATTCTTGTTCATAAATACGAGTGTTCGACAGATTAACGAATTAAAATCGCTGAAAGGTTTGGTTTGGCAGAGGTTTCTTAGATCCCAGCTCACCTTAAGAACGTTCTCACATGTCGTGAGTTTCATCCGATTTTTTTTCCAAATATCCTGTGGACAATGTATCTAATTTGCTTGTTATCTATTCATTTATTTTTCCTTTTCTTAGGCCAAAATATGTGATGGGAGAAACTAATGAATAACAATAATAAATAAATCTTAGTAGATACCATTTCTCTAGACCCGGATAAAACTCAGTACCTACAATTTATTATTTATATATTTTTTTAATTAAATCTCAATAAACCTTTCTCCCATCCCGTAAATGGCCTAAGATGCTTAATTGGGATGTAAAAATTTATACTTAATAATAATAAAAAAAAACTGTGAAAAAAGAGAACTCCGATTTTTTTGTAACAATTTTTCGTTTTCATAAAAATTTACAAAACATTTTTATTTTTATTATTTACAACATAAAGAATTTCAACAAAGACTATTATAGTTACAAATCACAAAAAATACAACTTACAGAATAAATCAAATCATTGGGTAATCTGAGACGGTTTTCTTATGTCCAGAGCCGAATTCAAACTTGTTTTAGGTTCAACTCTTTTTGGCTGAAATCTGATTGGCTGGAAATTTTGAAATCAACCAATGAGATTGCTTCAAGAGTTTAACTGAATTTAAACTGTGTGGATCCGACCATTAGTCACCTATCTGTCTTGGTGACTTTGAATATCAGTTGCCAAAGCAGTTAGAAATGAAGAAATTTATTGAAACAGAGTTAGCCGTTTTTAGTTTGTCTATAATGTACATATGTAGCTGTTAGACTCGTGTGGTCTGTGTCGTAGGATGTGTAATGTGCAGGAAGTACCTGATCAGATGGGCGAGAGGAGACGCAATACTTCCCACTTCAGTGCTGAGTCAGCAAAGGAACACGAGATGTATTTTACTTTTGGAAAATGAAATGGCGCCTTACACCTGCACTAAACCATAGGAAATCCAAGATGACATGCCATACTCGTGTGGTCTGTGTCGTAGGATGTGTAATGTGCAGGAAGTCCCTGATCAGATGGGCGAGAGGAGACGCAATACTTCCCACTTCAGTGCTGAGTCAGCACAGGAACACGAGATGTATTTTACTTTTGGAAAATGAAATGGCGCCTTACACCTGCACTAAACCATAGGAAATCCAAGATGACATGCCATCGGAATCATCGGTTCCGTATCCGAAAGTTTTCCGGAAAGAAATTACACCTAAAAGTAGTCCTTTGAAATAGATACGAGTGCATATCTATTTATAAGGAGTCTATGTTATAACCTGCCTCGGTGGCGTAGTGGTCAAGACGCTCGCCTGGTAATCAGGAGGGCGTGGGTTCGATCCCAGCCGAGGTATGGAATTGGAATTGGTTCCGTATCCGAAGGTTTTCCGGAAAGAAATTACACCTAAAAGTAGTCCTTTGACTGCCTCGGTGGTGTAGTGGTCACAAGGCGCTCGCCTGGTAAACAGGAGGGCGTGGGTTCAATCCCAGCCGAGGTATGGAATTTTATCCTCAATATAATTAGAATTTGACCACGTAATAATGGAGCTCTAAGGGTTAGGTGGTAGAGAACGCCTAAGGCGTTAACCTCGCCTAGTGGTTGCCTTCCACTCAAGAGTCTATTATTATTATTA
>NW_007379822.1:44263-52230 GCF_000475195.1 Diaphorina citri
TAAAAAAAAAAAAAAAAATCATCAAGGATCCCAAAAATCGCATTAGAAAAATGTCTCTCACGCTGATAAACCTGTTATTGTCCTCTTTTCACGAGAAAACGGCTCGACCGATTTTGATGGAATTTTATGTGGTTGTTAGAAAAGTAGGCACTAAGGGTGACATAGGCTACCTACGAGTAAAATTGTCTCATTCCATGCTCAATTGCTCATTCAAAATGGTGGCGCTTCAAAGTCATGCCTCTTACGCCAAGCTGATCCTGTACAAAGGACGGGTCAACCACTAGTAATCTACATACATATATGCAAAACATTAAAGCTAGAAACACACTACCCATGAGCTCACATCAAGCGTCCCGTTAATTGAACTCTGGAACGTTATTTGAGGAAATTGCAAAAACTCTCTTATAGGTAGGTACCTCGTAATTTTTTGTGCAATTTTTGTGTTTTTTCTCGAGTTCGGATTTCTATTTTTTTTTTTTAATCTAGTTGACATTATGCTGTAATATATTCACGTAGAAGAGCAGAAAAAATGAACAATGACATTTTTTCTTTCTCTTCTACGACTTCTCGATTTTGAGATAAATCGATTTGAAAAACGGGTTTTGTACCCTGACATACGCTCCCATACGCGATGACGTCACATCAACTTGCCCAAGCAAGCTCGCTTACAGGCGTCACTAGCAGGCAACACTAACACTACCTAGTGGAATTTCGTTTAAAAAAAAAAAAAAAAAAAAATCAAAGTTTTGCCAGAATATTGAAGGAAATCTCGTTCAGGACAGCCACACTACTATCACGTCATGTGAGCTCACGTGATGGTAGTATGATTCTACCTTAATGCTCATTTAACTTCGTTGGTTTCAGTTATTCATTCACAACACCCCTCGGTCTTTAACTTTTTCTTGGGAACGTTTAACTAATATACATAGGTACAAAGTTTTCGACAGTTTTAAAGATTCTTTTTCGCCTTTTTGGTCTTTTTTACTTTCCTTATCCTATAGGAAGGAAAGTAATAATTATAATCTACAAAATTTTCGATGGTCAGTTTTTTCTGTGTAATTTTATTGTCTCCCGCGTCTGTTTTACACTGAGAGAAAAATCGTTCAAATTCTTGCAGTATGCTATCCCGCCAAGTTGTTGGACTATTGTGCAAGTAAAAAATAAAACAGTATCTCTTCGTATCCACCAAGATTTGTAGAAGATTGTTTGCTGTTGGGGAAGTCGAAGATTTCCATCTTATGCTAAATTTTTTCGAATTCTTGCAGTATGCTATCCCGCCAAGTTGTTGGACTATTGTGCAAGTAAAAAAGTAAAACAGTATCTCTTCGTATCCACCAAGATTTGTAGAAGATTGTTTGCTGTTGGGGAAGTCGAAGATTTCCATCTTATGCTAAATTTTGTTGGTTTCAGCGGATGGCAAATGACAAAATCAGAAAGATTCTGGAGCCCGCTACGAATTTGTATGAAGAGGCCCACAGGAAATTTGACGATTTCAAGGCTCAATATCTTTATTGGTTTAACCAAATGTCAGCACGTTCTGAGGAGAACGACGTCTGAAATATAGTCTGATTCCTGAAGACAGCGAGGTGTGAATCTTAGTGCCAAATTGCTTTCAAAACCTGTGACCCAACAAAGAAGTTATAGTTTCCCGAAGAGCGGGCTTGAATCTGGAATCTGCCAAAGAAGTGAAGGAAGGAATTGAACCAAATAGTCTGATTCCTGAAGACAGCGAGGTGTGAATCTTAGTGCCAAATTGCTTTCAAAATCTGTGACCCAACAAAGAAGTTATAGTTTCCCGAAGAGCGGGCCTGAATCTGGAATCTGCCAAAGAAGTGAAGGAAGGAATTGAACCAAATTGGACCAACCAACCAAAAATGGAACCATACAACCCAATAGTTAAAATGGACCTTCGCAATGTTACCAAGTCTTCAAGTAATCCAACTAAGCCATGGTTGTTGCCCAAGATTTTTGTCAAGCGGCCCCCAGTTTTGCAGAATTTTGATAAACGCTCCTTGTTTTCATTGAGGGGTTTTCTTGTCAAGCGGCCCCCAGTTTTGCAGAATTTTGATAAACGCTCCTTGTTTTCATTGAGGGGTTTTCTAGAACATTGTATATTCTGGCTGGTGATTGCGGGGGGTGGGGGGGAGGAAGATAACTTCAAAGGTCATTGTCAAATTTGCTCTTTTCTTTAGATTTTGGGATCGATCATAGATTCATAGAGATTATTTTCTAGATAGGTAAGTTCTACAGATCAAAATTTACAATTTTATGAAATTTAATATAAATAAATGAAATTCCTTTGTGTTTTAAAAAATGTTACAACTTTTGTGTTCATTGAAACATTCTAGGATTTTCCCACTCTTTCACTTTATTGACAGACACCCAGACACCCAAGCCAGTCTAGTTACTAGTTAGCTTGGTTGGTAGCGCGTCTGCCTTGTAAGCGTTAGGCCGCGGGTTCGATTCCCACCCAGGGCGGATTCATTCTCGGAACGGCTGGCTTTCTCCTATCTTGTCTTCCTTACTCGGTTTGATACTCTTACTCACCAAGGAAAAGTTGGTGAGCTTTTGAAATATTGAATTATGCACATTTCATTTGGTGAAGTGAGTAGAAAGAAAAAAAATTGAGTGAGTATTGTGGGTATCACACTAGGTTTGCACGCTGGAGATCCCGAAGTGTGCACATTTCATTTGGTGAAGTGAGTAGAAAGAAAAAAAATTGAGTGAGTATTGTGGGTATCACACTAGGTTTGCACGCTGGAGATCCCGGGTTCGATTCCCGGCGAGGTCGATTTTTTTCGGCCCTGCGCTTGGAGTTCGGGGTGCACTCAGCCTCATGAGGACAATTGAGTACCTAGCTACTTTAATCAATAGCGAATTAGCCACCAATGGCGGCAGTAGGTAGATACCAATGTAAAAAGATTGATGGTACGAGTAGATGAGAATCAATAGTAAATTAGGCACACAGTATTTTTTTTTTTTAAGAGGTGGAAGAGGTTTGATAGAGGGAACTGTACCTGTTAAGGTCTTATCGTCCCGAAAGCGAAGAGAGAAGGAAGACAGGATAGCAGAAAGCCAGCCGTTTCGAGAACGAACCTTTTCTGTTTATGATAATATCCGCCCCGGGCGGGAATTGAACCCGCGGCCTAGCGCTGACAACGCAGATGTGCTACCAACCAAGCTAACTAGGCTGGCGCCAAATTTCTTTAGTAAAATTCATACAGACATATTGTTCAAGATAGATGGTGATTTGGCAAATTACAGACAAAAATAGGTTGCTCTAAGTATGATTTCTCTATTGTTGTTCGAAGGGGAGAGTATCTTTAACGAATTAAAATCGCTGAAAGGTTTGGTTTGGCAGAGGTTTCATAGATCCCAGCTCACCTTAAGACCGTTCTCACATGTCGTGAGGTTCATCCGATTTTTTTTCCCAAATATCCTGTGGACAATGTATCTAATTTAAATGAGAGTGTTCCCACTACGCACGACAAGTCAGAACTCAGAACGGACTTTTAAATGTCAGATACCTAAAGCCTTCGCCAGTTGAGGGACATACGAGTATTCAGATCAACAGAACCTAAAGGATCATCGCTGAAGACCATCAAAGGCCATTACTTACATATTTTCTCAAGTAAATACCTATGCCTTTTGTCTGACAATGAGATGGGTAGTCCATTTTTTTCAGAACGCCCAAGTTTTAAAATTTTGCGTTGAATTTCATTGAATCGTGTTTTTTTTTTTTCTTTTAATTGTATTCATTTATCTAAATATCAATTGTAGTCATTTATCTAGTTCTCTTAGATTCCTTACACAATGCTAACTTCTAAATCGGTGCTATGTTTCGGGATACTGTTTATCAGTTTCGCCTTCGTGGTAAGATATTTTTCTACAACTCGATTGGTTTTTACATCGGTCGATGGCTTGGTCAACCAGTTGCCAAAGCAGTTAGAAATGAAGAATTTATTGAAACAGAGTTAGCCGTTTTTAGTTTGTCTATTAAAATGGGATGTACATATCTTCCGGGACCCATCGAAAAAATTTCGTTCTCAGTGTTTTTCAAATGTTTCTTTTGTGATCTAAGACGTCAGTAAAATTCACTCGGCTAATTCCTAGGAGGACATGAATCTTTGTAGAGGTCTTATTTATAACCTAAAAAATAATGCCTGATCAGGAAAATTGAAAGATTTTTCCGAAAATAAGTCGGAGTGAAAGGGTTAAATTGAAAATTTCACTTCTCTATGCATATCTAGCTCATACCCCTCCCCTCTCTCCCTCTCCTCTCATTACAGTGAAAGGTATGATTGTATCTACTTTTTGGATGTGTGTTTATGCCAAGTTTCGTTCGTTAGTTTCAGCTATTTGGAGGGACCTCCACCGCCGGTTCATTAGAAGCCAAGCTAGTCAAGGAAGCCCAACAGTTCTCCCACAAAGTCGAAGACACTGCCAAAAATCTGTTTGTCAAAGTAAGTAAGCTCTAGGTCGTGGGTTCGATTCCCGCCCCGGGGTAGATTTTATCCTAATGAGGTTCGTTCTCGGAACGGCTGGTTTTCTCCTATCCTGTCTACCTTCTCTCTTCACTTTCCGGACAATGAGACCTTAAAAGCTACACAGTTCCCTCTATCAAACCTGTCAAAAAATAAAATTTATTTATTTTATTTATTTAATATAGGTACCTTATTTATACTGTCGGCTAAGACTAAAAAGTCCCATTATGCCAACAGTTTAAACAGGCCTCATTTGGGACAATAAGTCCTTAAAAGCTACACAGTTCCCTCTATCAAACCTGTCAAAAAATAAAATGTCAAAGTACCTACGTAAGTCCAAAGACTAAAGGCACAAAGGAAATTTTGACAAGTGGGCCAATCCTTTGATTAATTTGTGAAAGTTCTTTCCATTTTTCATTGAAATACGTAGGGGGGTAGGATGCTCCAAATTTTTGGAGTCCACCCCACAGTAAAGGAGCAAAAATGAAGCCCAAAGGGCTCCCTCCCTCGGCCCTCGCTTAAATACGTCCCAAGGTCTACCTTACTCTTTGGCTGGATCCCGCCCTTATACATTTTCTTTAGATGGATCTCGCTCTTATACAGCTTATACTCCATTTTCTTTGCATGGATCTCGTCCTTATGCTCCATTTTCTTTGGATGGATCTCGCCCTTATGCTACATCTTCTTTGTTTCAGATGTCCTTTCAGGCAACCACCAGCGCGATGGACAGCATGGGGTAGATTTTATCCTAATGAGGTGCGTTCTCGGAACGGCTGGTTTTCTCCTATCCTGTGTACCTCCTCTCTTCACTTTCGGGACAATAAGTCCTTAAAAGTTACACAGTTCCCTCTATCAAACCTGTCCAAAAATAAAATGTCAAAGTACCTACGTAAGTCCAAAGACTAAAGGCTCAAAGGAAATTTTGACAAGTGGGCCAATCATTTGATAATTTGTGAAAGTTCTTTCGATTTTTCATTGAAATACGTAGGGGGGTAGGATGCTCCAAATTTTTGGAGCCCACCCCACAGTAAAGGAGCAAAAATGAAGCCCAAGGGGGCTCCCTCCCTCGGCCCTCGCTTAAATACGGCCCTAGGTCTACCTTACTCTTTGGCTGGATCTCGCCCTTATACATTTTCTTTAGATGGATCTCGCTCTTATACAGCTTATACTCCATTTTCTTTGGATGGATCTCGTCCTTATGCTACATTTTCTTTGGATGGATCTCGTCCTTATGCTACATTTTCTTTGGATGGATCTCGTCCTTATGCTACATTTTCTTTGGATGGATCTCGCCCTTATGCTACATCTTCTTTGTTTCAGATGTCCTTTCAGGCAACCACCAGCGCGATGGATAGCATAGGGAAGTATATGCTTAAGCCTGTAAAAACTGTCTATGAGTTTGTGGAACCAAAGGTCGAGGAGAAATTTGGAGAGGGGAAAGATTGGTTTGGAGCCATGCAACCAAAAGCCCTACAGAAATTTGACGAGATGAAAGACAGAATGGAATCAACTTTCGACAAACTAAAGGTGCGTGACCATTCTCACTTTTTCGTGAGTTTTATGCGATTTTTTTTCGAATGTCCTGTAGGCAATGTAATTCAAATGAGAATGTTCCCACTACACACGACACGAAAAAGTCGGAATCTGCTTATCCTTAAAAATTGTGCACCCATAGGTAATTCCTCTACAACTACCTGAAAATGGCTACTTGGTCTGTGGCTTTTGGCTTATAATATCTCTAAACTAGTGGTTGACCCGTCCTTTATACGGGATCAGCGTGGCATAAGAGTCATAACTTTGAGGTGCTGCCATTTTGAATCGGGATGGAATATGACAAATTTAAATAGCCTATGTCACCCTCAGTACTCTTCTCAACAACTTCTCAACAAACCACAAAAAAATTTCATGAAAATCGGTCAAGCCGTTTTTTCGTGAAAAGAGGTAGCGGCGGTCAAAGTTTTCTTGACTTGGCGGGGTGGAGCGCTACAGTGCTCTTTAATTCATCGGAAAATGGGGAATTGAATTGAAAAAAAAAAAAAAAAAAAAAAAAAAAATACCAATACAGACTCCGTCTACGTTTATAATTGAGCTAGGGAAGGGCAGCAGTAGATGGGATTCCTGTCTTACGCAAAAAAATTCGCTTGATTTCAGAGAACCCACAGCCAACAAGGTCCGAAGAGACCGCCAAAAAGTCTGTTGGACAAAAATGCCGCCCAAGAGTTAGGGACCGCCGCGGAAACCAATTGGGTGACTTGGAAGCCACGGAAAGAAATTGGTGACACTTTGGAAGCCACGGGAAGGAGATTGGGTGACACTTTTGAAGAAGTTAAGGTGCGTGAAAAACTTAAACTTTTGTCCCGTGTCAAATTGTGAGACGAGTTGTAAAAAAAAAAAAAAAAAAAATCATCAAGGATCCAAAAAATCGCATTAGAAAAAAGTCTTGTCTGTCACGCTGATAAACCTGTTATTGTCCTCTTTTCACGAGAAAACGGCTCGACCGATTTTGATGAAATTTTATGTGGTTGTTAGAAGAGTACTGAGGGTGACATAGACTACCTAAAATTGTCTCATTCCATGCTCATTCAAAATGGTGGCGCTTCAAAGTCATGCCTCTTACGCCAAGCTGATCCCGTACAAAGGACGGGTCAACCACTAGTAATCTACATACATATATGAAAAACATTAAAGCTAGAAACACACTACCCATGAGCTCACATCAATTCACGTGAGCTCATGGGGAGTCAGAAAGATGTAGTTCAAAGTTTTCCCGGAATATTGAAGGAAATCTCGTTCAGGACAGCCACACTACTATCACGTCACGTGAGCTCACGTGATGGTAGTATGATTCTACCTTAATGCTCATTTAACTTCGTTGGTTTCAGTTATTCATTCACAACACCCCTCGGTCACTAACCAATGATGTAGTCCAGGGAGCTAAGAAGTTCACCCACGTTGTTGAAGATTCTGCCAAAAAGTTGTATCGTGAAGTGAGTAGATGCTATGTACAATGTACATATGTACCTATGTCTTACGCATGTCGTTTGAGTCGAGAAATGTTTTAATCTATTGGGAAAGTAGGAAAATGAGAAACGACATTATTGTGGAGCTGTCAAAAGTATACTGACTTTATTTTCAAAACCGACAGTCAGATATCATAACATGCCCTTCTCAAGTTTTTTTAAACACAGTAAAAACTTATAAGGAGAACAAACAATCATCTGTACATCAAAAAATCTTTGAACCTCTTGGGCAAACTTGTAATCCTCTTGGGGTTTTTATCTATTGGGAAAGTAGGAAAATCGGAAACGACATTATTCTGGAGCTGTCAAAAGTAGACTGACTTTATTTTCAAAACCGACAGTCAGATATCATAACATTCCCTTCTCAAGTTTTTTAAATACAGTAAAAAACTTATAAGGAGAACAAACAATCATCTGTACATCAAAAAATCTTTGAACCTCTTGGGCAAACTTGTAATCCTCT
>NW_007379823.1:0-460 GCF_000475195.1 Diaphorina citri
AAAGTGGAGATGAAAGTGGAGGTGAAAAGAGAGGTGGAGGCAAATTGGAGGTGGACGTGAAAGTAAAGGTGGAGGCCGAAGTCCATAACCATTCTGTACAGATTTCCCTACCTAAACTACATGTAAACAATTAAATTTTAGGACGCGATAGATCTATCGTATGTAAATATAGCGGTTTCCGACGTATCGACCTGGTATTACCTCCCGATGATGTGGATTTACCTCCCTTTCCATCTCTCCCTCCTCTTTCCTATCCGTGCAACGACCATCCAATCAGAAAGCCTGAAACCTGAAATATATACGAGTATAGGTACTCGTACTTAAGGGCAGACATTTTTTTCTAATGAAAAGTCATTTTAGCTATTTTTCCAGCTTTTTTTTCTCCGGCTCACTTGCTGGATATTTCACATTTGTGCATGACATGGCCTGTACCTGGCTTTTGATTTATTGTTTCCCTCCC
>NW_007379823.1:1875-10686 GCF_000475195.1 Diaphorina citri
CCCTACGCTATCTATGTCTCTTCCTTTCATTCCCTTCTTCTCTTTCTCCCCGCTATTCATTGTCCCCCTCTCCTTTTCGTCCCTCGCTATCCCATGTTCTCTTCCCATATGTCCCCTCCCCCCGGGTTTCATATTGCACATAAACTCCGAGCTCCCCATGTATGTGACGAGAGAATTTGTTTCGCAGAGCTTTGTTTTTAGTCCCTTTTTTCCCCCATTATGAACATAAATCCTCCCGAATGTGTTGAGGGATTTAATTTAATTTCTTAGGTATGTTATTTGCCCTTTTTTTTTTTTCCCTTTTTTTTTTTTTTTTTTTTTTTTTTTTTTTTCACTTTTCGAGTACGGTTTCATCTTTCTGTGTGCTCATGGACTCATGGAACCTGGATGGCATTATGTAGAAAGTAGGTATACCTACTGAGAAAGAAATGAAGGAATGTTGGTGAAATGGTTTGTTTTTGTTCTTGATAGAAGTTTAAGGTTACTGTATAACTGTCAAACAAGCAGCGCTTAGAATGCTTGGATTCGAAGTGTATAACACTGCTTATGCTTAGGTTTAACCCACTCTTCGGCGACAAGCTACCCGTCTCGTCACATTAACCTCACCCAGCTTCAGTGTTGACGGGAAAAGCCAGCAACGCGCAGCCCAGATTGTCACCCATCCGGGTTAGTACGGATACCAACCATACGTCACTCAACTTACTCAACTTCGGTGGTCCATCACGAACTTGCAAGGTGCCATTGTAATTATTGCCTGTCCAAATCTAAATTATTGAAACATACTCGTATTATAGGGTTTGTTTGATCAATAAAGAGGTGATTTTGAAATATACTCACTTGCTCACGCGACACTTGGCAGCCATTTATGTATTAGTCACCTCACTCACGGGTCCTAATCGTAATCAATACGAGATGATCTCCTTTCAGAATTGGAGCCCTAGTTAATAATGAGCCGACGATGCTGAGCTCCTGTAATAAATAAAACTTGGGCTACCTTAACGGATATCCTAGGTGAAGTGTTTGTTACCGCAGTAATGCAGACACTTGTATCTTGTTGGCGGCTCGATAGGAATTGTGCTGAATTTCACGCAAGTGTCATTCGTGGAAATCTCGTTCTCGAGTTATCAAGGAGCGTGGTAACGCTCCTCTCGTGCGCTGCCAAATCTTGAAACAGATATAAAGGGTCAACTAGGCCTAATAGTATTCAGTACAAAAGTTACTCGTAGTACCCTAGAATCTTGTAGACTATTTAATATGAAATGCTATACATATTCTATGAAAGCTGAAAGCCCAATCTAGGTAACCGATATCTTTTCCTTGCGAACAGACAAAAGCAGTAACCTTAACCTTGTCATGTCAAATATGACAGCTTATAATGCTTATATTGTTGTTCGCATTGATTTTCATATGCTAAAGGCCCTCCCCCCATGCATCCCCTGTCTAATTTTGAAGCTTTTTTCAACGAAAGTCAAAAGAGAGAGAGTTGAAATTTCATTGTTTTGCCTCTCTCCTTGAAGGAAACTCCTTAAATATGTACTGAGAAATCTCAGGGAATTTGTAAACAAGGAGTTCTCCTTGGATCTTATCTAAGGCGGATCTTTTTCCGTGTGTTTATCACGCCGAGTCTGGCTGGCGGTTCATTGTAAAGGTGTGTCCACACATCGACGTCGATCCACATCGATTGACGGCCGTCGACTATGTGTGGACACACCTTAATGAACGTACTGGATAGCAGGATAGCACTAAATTTTTATTCTTTGCTTGACACCAACCACTCCAACCAGTATACTTCAAGAGCCGCCCGCCATCTACACACAGGCTGCAGTTGTATGCAAATAACATATAAATCCTTCACACTTTAATAGACAAGACAGGAGATAGTTTCACCTCCTCTTCAACCTCCTTTCTCTTCTCGTCTTCTTCCCATCCTTCCTTCTTCTCCTCTCCTTGTGTTCCCCTAACTGCATACCTTCCTCTCTTCCCTTTTAGTGTTCACCTCCTTCCTTCCTCTCTTCCCTATGTTCTCCTAACCGCCCAAACTAACTCTTTCCCTCATAGACTAGTGTTCCCCTAACTACATCCCTTCCCTCTTAGTGTTCCTCTAACCGGACAAGACAGGAGATAGTTTCACCTCCTCTTCAACCTCCTTTCTCTTCTCGTCTTCTTCTCATCCTTCCTTCCCCTCCACTGGTGTTCCCCTATAACTGCATACCTTCCTCTCTTCCCTTTTAGTGTTCACCTCCTTCCTTCCTCTCTTCCCTATGAGTGTTCTCCTAAACGCCCAAACTTAACTCTTTCCCTCATAGACTAGTGTTCCCCTAACTACATCCCTTCCCTCCTCTTCTAGTGTTCCTCTAACCTTACTCTTCCCTTTTCCCAATATTGTCTTCAGTACATACTTCCCCTATTATTTAGCGTACAAATGGAACTTGCCTGAGTGGCCTTTGCTGTGAATAAGTATGTACTTAACTTCCTATTATGTGATTTACACGTAGTTAATAAATAAATACATAGCTTTCCCTAGTTTCCCTATAATACTACTTCTTTATAATCATCTTGATTTTGATATGACAAAACGTTCTTTCTAGTAGATCGCCAAATTGTGTTTTATGCCGACCACTCACGCTCAGACCGCCTGACTGACCATGGTCTGTCAGGCATGGGTCTGTGAATACAAACTCCCGAAAATTTTGCACTCAACTGTATACATATATTTCAAAGAAGTATCATTATCATAACCTGACCATACTGGTAGAGAATAAAGACCATAAAGTATACTTAGTAACATAGTTCTTACTTGGAATCGAGCAAGGTCATGTTTTGGAACAATGAAGGAACCAAATTTTCAACACCTTGAATCCCCCTGGATCTGTGCACACTGCTTACTCGAGAATGTGTTTGTGTTCTAAGGATATTTTTGAACTACGTAATATGTATATCGAATCTCTGTGCCAAGTTCGAGCTAGTTTGGCTGAAATTTAAAAGGCCTGAGAATCGTCAACTCTTTTTGAGTTTTTTCAAAGTTTTGTCGTTAATAGCGGCCGAACCGTACATTTCTCGACTTCCGGCCCGCGGACACTTTTCATCGTCATAAATTATGGAAGCTGTCTGCGAATTGTGAGCGACCTGAGGCTAAAAGTAAAGTCGTGAGAAGCGCTTGTTCCTTTTGAGCCTTTTCCCTGTATAGCCCTAAATCGGGGAACTTTGGTCCGGAATATCGGCCGAACCGTTCCTTCTGGAAACATCAGGGCCCAAGGATACTTTTGATCTACGTAATATATCGAATCTCTGTGCCTGTGCCAAGTTTGAGCGAAAATTTAAAGGCCTGAGAATTGCCAACTCTTTTTGAGCTTTTTCAAACTTTTGGCGTTAAATAACGGCCGAATGGTAAATATCTCGGGGCTACTCCAAATTTGAGAGAGCACTCAAGTAACCACGCCACCAGCACCATCTTCCGGTTGATTCCGTGATGACTGTAATTTGTTCTGCTGGTTTAGAACCGATCCCAGTTCCAGTTGTAATGTCTTAATCAACCAACACTATAGGGGAGGGTTCCTCGTGATCATTGTTATGGTTGTATCCAAGGCAGGGCCTTAATAATGGACAAGGGCATTTACAGCCTTACCGGGTACCCGGGGCTAGCTCCAACAGTAGGCTCCTCGCAACAATTTTTACTTTCTATTACTACATTATAGCGAGCTATACTAGTAATGAAAGTATTGCAATCTGTCTAAATTTTTTACTTTCCTTATTGTAGATTCGTAGAATAAGGATAGTAATGTAATTCGATTTTTTAGTAATGTACGAATTTTTTTTTTGTTACTAAGAAGGATACTAGGAACTTTTAACTAAACTAATTACACACATTTCGTTCTAGGTACATTGTTTTGGGGCGTTCTTGGGGCGGGAAAAATTCTGGGTATTCCTGACGGGCCATGGCTCGGTAGCTCGGTACAAATGGGACCACATGAATCCCCCTGTGATCTGCCCTGATCCAAGGTGTTGTCTGATAGCCTGCTGGTAGGATGATGACTCAATCCTTACCTAGGACTATCATGTTGATGGCCCTTATTAGAGAATAATGTCTGTGCTGAGTATGGGGTCAGGGTGTACATAATTAATTGTGTAAGAGTAGTATATAGTCTGGTCTTGTCTCTGTGAGAGTATACATATTATAGTAATATAGTGTAGTGAAGTCTAGTCTTGTTTTGGCAGTAGTCTAGTGTTTTCAAGTAGTAGGTCTTGTGCTATCAGAAGAAAATGTAGTTCCGTCTAGTAGATAGTCTTGTCTTGTCTCTTTGAGAGTATTGTAGTCTTGTGGGGGGAGTCTTGTTTTGGCAGTAGTCTAATGTTTTCTTATGTAGTGGTACGTCGAATGCTATCAGGAGGGTATTGTAGTCCCGTCAATAGCTCGAAAGTTACTTTTTACCACGGCTTACTAAAATGGTCATCTTTTGTCTGATCACTGTATAACTGCTTAGGGGTTTAACGTCATTGTATAACTGCCAAGGTTTTGTTAATCCGGCTAGTTAATTCGATTTATAGTGTCGGCTATGACTAAAGACCTAAAGAGTCTTATTATGCCAACAGTGTGTCATATTTTTGAACTATTGAGAATTTAGAACGAAGATTTCACTCGTTTGCTCAAGAGTTGATTGTCGTGATGATTGAACGAATGGAGGAATTGAAGGATATGATGATTATATTGTTTACTTACATTCGATAACGATTATTATTTATTTAAAAATAATACATAAATAATGTGCTTGTTAGTTGAGTTGAACTTGTTTTTGCAAATTGTGCTTGAGTCGTAGACTCTCAAGGTGTAGGATGAATCCGATGAATTGATGAGATAAGGCAGAAAACAACTGGAAAGCTATTATTCTTTAATCACCTATAATGATGTGATGTCTGTGTATTTATTTTTTATTTGCATATCATCTACTTTTTTACTTGTTGATCTGTTTTTACGTCACTCTACATTCTTAAACGACCCGCAAAAGGAAAGAATGGAGAATTGAAAATGGAGGAACAGAGGAAGTTGAAGGATTATTTTAAGACTTTTATTATACCCTCGTATAGACAATTCTACATGGAAACCCGTATATCATGCCTTGGTACAATATAGGAAAGTTTTGCCATAATATTTAAAGTCAATATTTAAGAAAATGTGAGCCACACCTGTGCTTTGTGTATAGATCTAAGCATTTCTTCTCCTCCTCCTCCTCCTCCTCCTCCTCCTGTATTCTCTGTTCATACCTCCTTACCTTCTCCTTTTTCTCCCCTCTGTTCTTTTTCTTTATCCCTGTCCCTCCTCTACACGATATATCCTTTCTCTCCCTCTCTCCTTTCCTTCCCACAGTTTTCTTCATTGCATTTTTCCCCTTTTCTCTGTTCTCCCTCTCTTCCTCTTCTTTTTTCTTTTCTTCCATTCCTTTACCTCCTCTATATGCTCTTTGTGTCTCCATCTCCTTTCCATCCCCCAGATTTCTTCTCTACCTTTCTTCTTCCTCCTCTCCTTCCGCTTTCTGACTATCCCTTCCCTCTGCTCTCTTACGCCATTCCTGTCCCTCCTCCCTTTTTCCCTCTTGTCTCCTCTGTACCTTTCTCTTCCCTTCCGCCCTCTGTTTTCTACAGCTAAGGTGTGCACCGCTTAATACTTCACTAAGTTTAATGGTTATTGCCCCCTCCCCCATTCCTTCCTCTAATGGTTATTTTACATAGTATTGCTAGTCATTGTGGGTGTGGCGTAATGGCGTCAAGAAAAACAGGCAAAAAAAAAAATGAAAAAAATACATGAGTCTTTAACTTTAAGGTAGCTTAGTTTTCAATGTAGTTGTTAATTCAGTGTAGATCTCACTCAGAAAAGGGGGCCAGACTGAGGTCAAAAAAAAAAAAACAGTGAATTTCCTTTCTGAGTCGATCCTTTATGGCAAATTTCAACAAAATGAGAGGAAGTTTTTTTTTGGACTAAAAATAAAACTAAATAAATGAAGTTCTTCAAATCAAGCTAAAGAAAAATAAAGTTTTCAGAAAAAAAAGCAGCTAAAAAAGTAATAAAAGAATACAGAAAGTTGAACAGGTGAGAAATATAGCCTCTCGCTTAGTTATAACTTTTTAAATAAAACAAAAATTGAAAATAAGAATAACATCCTCAGGCCGGCCGGGTCTCTCGATTTGTTTAATTAACTTTGCTAATTTAGCATACGAAAATCAAATTGATAAAAAAACACTTGAAAATTGAGAAATTCTAAAAATACTTCATCAAAAATACGTGTTACTTCTACTTATAATTTACTTTTTTTGGCACAGAATTTATTTTGTTTATAGTGAAATTTCAGAAATTCTTCACTTCAAATTCATAATTCAATCTTCTTTCTTGCATATCTGGGATTGAAATTGAAGATCATTTACAAAATTTTGAATGTGTGTTGTTGGAATTTTGTGATTCTTCAGTTCTGGAATGCCTATTTGGGCGGCCCCCTGGGCACTGAAGTGATTTAGAAATATAGGAAATAGTTTTACAGGCGAAATTGGATATTAATCAATCCAAGAAAAATTTTAAATATATTTATGTAGGTACATACATGGGATATAAATTGTAAATTTCTATGCACTTAGTTAGCATTGTTATTCTTGGAGTTCTTGGTTATATTCCAGTATTAGTTATTTGAGTATTTCAGCCCCTGGGGGAAAAACGGTGAATCACAATTTTTCAACACCACCCATTAAATTAAAAGAAAAATCTCTTTTTGTGCAGGTTGCCATTCTATTTTTTTTTATTTATTATTATTAATATTTTAAAAATGTAAAAATTAAATCCTAAAATAAAATCTTTGAAATTAACAATTTTTAAAGAAAAAAGAAAAATTTTCAAAGTTTCAAATTTTGTACACTTGTCGCGGTAATTATCCGTTGCTTTCTCAATTTCGAAGGAAGTAAACGTAGCTTTGTGCACGCCTAGGATCAGTAGCACAACTCTTCCGCCATCATGCTGGGGCTGTGCGCGCGGGGCATGCGTTTTATGCTCGTCCTCAGTCTGGTTGGGATTCTCAGTCCGGTGACCGCGGGTTCGAACCAGTTCGAGAACCTGTTTGCCACCTATTTCGAGCAGCCGTGCTGCGTCAACCAGCCGCATATTCGACATCACAAAGGTAAGTTTCTTTTTCTCTCAAAATTGTCTCTTCTCAGAAGATTCAATAGAGGAAACCATTACAATGGAGGAATTTCAGAATGTACTTTATTGTGTCTCCTCGTTCCGTAGTTACTTCTTAAATCGATTACACATAATAACACTGTTATGTTCTGTACAATCATGGTACCTGAAAGCCAATCTATGTGTTCCCAACCATCTGACCTGCTGAGGATCTAAAGCCAATAGAGCCAGCCCTTTGAATAAAATAAAAATTGAAAGAGGAAAGTAAACCCGTTCCGAATCGAGAGGAATCGAAGAACCCAAGTTCGAGTCAGTACTAATCAGAACTAGCGACGCTAGTGCGCTTACAGACGCGCTACCAACCAAGCGAACTAGGCTGGCAGAGTCTCTTTCTTACTTTGTGTAAGTTTTCAAGATTTTACTTTCCATTTTTGCAAGAAATGTCAATAAAAGGCGATCATTAATTCCTCTCGCACCAAAGCATTCCCCCGCTATCGCCCATTTCCACATAGGTTTGTTCCGACTTTTACATTAAGTACGCCATAGGAAGAATGATTACCAACCAAACCGGAAATAAGTTGGAATAGTAGAAGTCCGCCAATACAGCTCAATAAGAAATTACGTTCCTTGACGAGAAGAAGGTGAGGGAGAAGAGCAGAGAATTAGGAGGACTAGAGAGAAGAGGGTGAAGAAGGTAGGAGATAAGAAGAAAGGAAGTATAGGTAGAGAGAAGAAGTAGAAAAGAAAGGATCAGAAGAGAAAGAAAAAAGATAAAGGAATAGACAAAGAGAAGAATCAGAGAAAGAGAAAGGAAGGTAAGAAGATAGAGGAATAGAGAGAAGAAGAGAAGTAGAGTATACGAAGGAATAAGGAAGACAGAGTAACAAAAGATAGAAGGAAAAAGAAGAGAGTGAAAGAAGAAAATAGAAGAAAAAGGAAGAGTATAGAAGGTAGAGAAGAGAGGAGAACAACGGCAGAAGAGGATACAAAGAAGAATAGATACAGGAAAAAGAGGTGAAAGAAGAGAGAAATGGAATAGCAAAAGAAAGGGAGGAGAAAAGGAAAAATCTGAGGAGGTGCAGGTGGGAGGAGAAATTAACAGAGAACACAAGAGAGAGGGAGAAGAGAACAATTGCTCCTCAAAGGAAAGAATAGACCCGCAAAAGGAAAGAATGGGAGAATTGAAAATGGAGGAACAGAGGAGTTGAAGGATCTATATTTAAGACTTTTTATTATACCCTCGTATAGAACAATTCTACATGGAAACCCGTATATCATCGCCTGGTAGCATATAGGATAAGGTTTGCCATAATATTTAAAGTCAATATTGTAAGAAAATGTGAAGCCACACCTGTGCTTTGTGTATAGATTCTTAGCATTTCTTCTCCTCCCTAACTCCTCCTCCTCCTCCTCCTCCTCCTCCTGTATTTCTCTGTTCATACCCTCCTTACCTTCTCCTTTTTCTCCCTCCTGTTCTCTTATCTTTATCCATGTCCCTCCTCTACAACGATATATTCATTCTCTCGCCTCCATCTCCTTTCCTTCCCCCCAGTTTTCTTCATTGCAATTTTTCCCCTTTTCTCTGTTCTCCTCTCTTCCCTCTTCTCTTTTCTTCTTCTTTACTGCGTCTTTTTCCCACTCAAGTGGGGTCGACA